>NW_026652287.1:55305146-55394820 GCF_009828535.3 Hylobates moloch | reverse complement strand
CTCCTCCTCCTGTCCTCCTTTGTCTCTCCTGCTTCTCCTTCTCTCCTCCCCCCTCCCTTTTTTCTCCTCCTCCTCCTTCTCTCCTCCTCCCAGCTTTCTTTTTCTCCTCATTGCTCCTGGTCCCATTGTCCTCCTCTCCTGTTTATTTTCTCCTCTTCCTATATTCTTACTATCTTCCCATTTTCTCCTCCTCTCCTCTTCTTCTTGTTTCCTCCTCCCTTTTTCTTTCTACTTTTTCCTCTCTTTCTTCTCTTCTCCTCCTCTTTCTCCACTCCTTCACCCCTACTCCTCCTCTTACTGAGCTACTGGCCATGTCAAGCAGCACCCAGCACATGTACTGGCAGCCTCTGCAGCGCTGCGGTAGAAAGACCAGATGTGCATCTATATTAGCTTTTGGAGGGTAGGAATCCGGCCCAACCCAGTTGGCCGAGTTTATTTATATATTTATTTATTCTATGAGGAAGGGTCTTGCTCTGTCACCCAGGCTGGAGTGCAGTGGCACAAACTTATGACTCACTATAGTGTCAAGAGGTCCTCTCTCACCTCAGCCTCCCGAGTAGCTGGGACTGCAGGCGTGGCCCACCACACCTGACTAAATGTCTTTTGTAGTGATGGGGGTCTCACCACATTGCCCAGGCTGGTCTGAAACTTCTGGACACAAGTGCTTCTCCTGCCTTGGCCTCCCGGAATACTGGGGTGAATTTATTTGTTATAGCCCCGCCGGGACTTGGATGGTGCAAGCCTCATTTTTTCAGACCTGTGAAAAGCATTCTCTAGTTTTGATGCTTTTTTTAAGTAGGCAGGTAGAGTTTCTAAGACATATTTTAATCAGAGAGTCTCTTAGAGGCCAAAGTCTTGTCTAAAACCTCTTTGGAAACACACACACAAAAACACTTAGTTCTGTACTACCTTCAAGAGTCCACAGAACTTTTGCAGGAATGGATATGAATTCCTTCAAAAGGGTCTTGTGCTCCATTTCAGGTGAAGTTCACTGTTTATCATTTTTTAAAATATTGCTAAACTGCTTGCATGTTAGTATATCTTGTTTTTAAAGGACTTGTTGGATGTTTGATAATTTTTAGAAATGCTACTAGTGCTTATGGATATATGGAATATCACTCTCTGGGGTTGTCTAGATATCACTTTATTTCTCGTCAGAAATTTAGACTCTAAGCCTTAAGCATGGCAGACACATGTTTGTTATGTGATGTAAACATGCAGCTCACTAAGCTGGCACAGGTGATCCATTCATACCTAACTTGTTACACCATCCAAGTGACTGCTTGATTTTCCTGCAACTAAATGTTCTCATCTGGGGGAACATTTTTTATTTTAAGTCTCTTCAGGCAGACTCCTGAGGTCTTATTTGCATCTGAAACAGGCACAGCATGTTGAAGGAAAAAAAATAAACCTTACTTTATTAGTCCTGCATTAGATCAATAGCTGTTAATTAACAACCTGGTGTATGCCAGGCACTGTACAACATAGGCGCCCTGGTAATAAATGGCTGGTAATAAATGTAGTTGTCAGAAGAACACAGTTCTGTAATCCTGGCACTTTGGGAGGCTGAGGCGGGTGAATAAACTGAGATCATGAGTTTGAGACCAGGCTTACCAACATGGTGGAACCCCATCTCTAATAAAAATACAAAATTAGCCGAATGTAGTGTCACATGCCTGTAATAGCACCTATTTTGGGAGACTGAGGCAGAAGAATTACTTGAACCCAGGAGGTGGAGGTTGCAGTGAGCTGAGATTGTGCCATTGCACTCACCCACTCAATCAGTCAATGTAGTTGCCCTATATCAGGGGTCCTCAACACCGGGGCACAGACTGATACCAGTCTGTGGCCTGTTACAAACCAGGCTGCATAGCAGGAGGTGAATGGTGGGTGAGCGAAGCTTCATCAGTATTCACAGCCACTCCCCATCACTTGCATTACAGATCAGCAGCAGCATTAGATTATCATAGAAGTGCAAACACTATTGTGAATTGAGCATGTGAGAGATGTAGGTTTCAAACTATTTACGAGAATCTGATGCCTTAGTGTCTGTCACTGCCCCTCATCACCCCCAGATGGGAACATTTAGTTGCAGGAAAATAATCCCAGGCTCTCACTGATTCTACATTATGATGAGTTGTTTATTTCATTATATATTACAATGCAATCATAATAGCAACAAAGTGCACAGTAAGTGTAATGTGCTTGAACTATCTCAAAAGGAAACCATCCCGCCACATGTGCGGAAAAGTTGTCTTCCGCAAAACCAGACCCAGGTGCCAAAAAGATTGGAAACCACGGTCCTATGTTATACAGTTCCTGGCATACACCAGGTAGCCAAAAAATTTCTCAGTGGGGTTAATTAGATAGAACTTTTAAAAGCTGTATTTGTCTTTTGATAGCTTGCTTTGTGTTTTTCTCTTTTTCTCTTTTCTCAGAGACAATGGGGTAGGATTATATATTGGATATTTCTGGTGGTTTAATTACCTTAAAATATTCCTTATTTATTTTGGTGTACCTTCCTGGACTAAGTTATTTTCATCCTGCTTTTTCGAAAGCATTCAGCAAAGATTTCACATTTCTACTCAGAGCAAAACTATTAGGGTTGGGTGGGTATATTGATTCCTGTTATAGCTGCTTTATGATCTACCCAAGGGCTGGCAATAAATTAAGCTCAGAATCCACAATTCCTAACTACCACTTAGCCCCTTGGAACAGCTGCTTTATAGAGTCAGCCTGATCTCAAAACAATGTAGCTTTAAATGTATACTGTTTATTTACCTCTGTGTATGTGTGTTGTTATTTTTAATAAAGAAGACCATTTTTTTTTTCAAAATAAATTCGGTTGATTTTGAAAGTATAAAGGAATTTAAAATGAAACTTTAGCCTTTGGTGGCATTGCCATTGATGAATATGATGATAGGCATCTTGTCAGTAGTTTTTCTACCTCATGGGATTGTTGTAAGGATAAAATAACTGTTCCAGAAACTCAAAACCTCCATATGGAATCAAGTGGTATATTTTGAGATCAGGAAGCTTTGTGGGTGTCCACTGTGGATTTCCTTTACAGAATGATAAAATTTTTAGTGTCTTGCTTTGGGAAAGGGTGCTACTGGCATTTAGTGAACAGACACTAGAAATGCTGCTCCACATATTACAATGCATAGGACAGCCCCAAATGTCAGGAGAGCTGAAGTCAACGAAGACTGCTCGAGAGGTGTAGTAGTGGCCTTTATTGCATCCACAAGCACACTGGGTGCATTCCCTGTATTGCATGTGGTATATTTAGAAATCTGAAGTTCCATAAAATAGGTAAGCTTTTATCTGCCTCTAAGGTGCCATGGTTGGCAGGGTCAAAGTTTTACAAGAAGCTTGGGATTGAGGAAAACATTAAGTGATGTTCAATGTATTTGAAAACTCCATAGCAAATAAGAGCTCTAGAACTCATCTACTTCTACAACAACTGAGATGCATTGGCTCTGTAAAGCTATTTTTGTGGGTGGCTCAGTTTTCCCAGTCACCTCCTCGGTTATTTAGGAAATTCACACTGATGCTGTCATCTGCCAGTCTTCCTCATGATTTAAGTTATGTGGACTATATCTTTTTTAAAAAGTCTTTGAATTATCTCTTATTTGCTTGACAGTTAATGTTTTTGCATTCATGGTCTCCCTTATTTTAATTTCTCAAGTTTTTGCAAAATTCTTACATAACTATCTGCCCTTTTCATAGAACGGTGTTTCTGAGACAGGTCTTCTGTCCATACATATCCTCTTGAGAGGGTGGATGTCAGCCAGCTGCCCTGGCTGAGGGATGGGGATAATATAGGGATGCAATAAAGGAGACAGTGATAATTTTTATGTTCTGAGAACCCAGGCCTCAGACCAGAACTGTCTAGTATAATGAAAGGAGTGATCTTTTAGCTAACCAGTGCCACTGGTCTGAACTTTGTCCTGCCCTCCACTTTCCACCCTATTACACAAGCAGGAGATATGCAAAGGAGAAGGTGAGAAGATGAGGAGACTGAATTCCAGATAAGAAAGGGCTGCCTGCAGTAAGGAGACAGTTGTCCCCAAAGTGGTGTGGGCCCCCACTTACCTCAGAGACATGGGCAACACTTGAGAATAGTTGTTTTAAAATTCTTTTTTTTTTTTTTTTTGAGACAGAGTCCCACTCTGTCACCCAGGCTGGAGTGCAGTGGTGTGATCTCGGCTCACTGCAAACTCTGCCTCCTGGTTCACGCCATTCTCCTGCCTCAGCCTACCAAGGAGCTGGGACTACAGGCACCTGCCACCATGCCCGGCTAATTTTTTGTATTTTTAGTAGAGACGGGGTTTCACCATGTTAGCCAGGATGGTCTCGATCTCCTGACCTTGTGATCCGCCTGCCTCAGTCTCCCAAAGTGCTAGGATTACAGGCATGAGCCACCGCACCCAGCCTAAAATTCTTAAATCAGTGGACAGACTGTAAGCATCCCATTGGTGTCAGTGGCCAGGTACCCAATGCCTGTTCTCTGCAGCAACTTTTGCAGTCCTATACATGAGAGTGAGTTCTGTTCCTGCAGAATGCCCTGTGCATTCTGGTGCTTTTCTGACCTCTCCTCTAACCTATAAACTGGCAACTCCAGCTCTATATTTTCACCTACAACTTATCTGAAGCTGTAATCTTTTGTCATCCTGATTACAGTACAATTCCCTCATCCTGCAAGTACTTGTAGAAATGAAAGTATTTATCTCCATCCTTTCTGGAAGGTGACTGCCATGCACACAACCTACTAGGCCAGGAACATTACTGCTGGCTGTCCTGATGCATGTCTCTCTCACCCTCATGTCCATCAGTCACCAGGCTCTCCCCAAAAACCATGCTTCAATCACTGACATGGGCTGTTTAATCACTCCTGACCTAAGGACCTCATTGAGTTATAAGCACCTCTTAATTTTCTGCCACCAGTTTCTCCCTACTGTTGTTAATCTTCCACCTTGCTGCCAGAGGCATTATCCCCAAAACCTAAAGCTGCTCTCATTGTTTGCCTGCGTAATGACATCTCTTGGCACCATGTTGTCTACAAAAAGGAAAATCCAAACTCCTTGTTTTACAAGGACTCTCATCTGCTTCCAAACCAAATTGCTTGTCTTGGTGTGGGGAAAAGAAAGAGAGATCAGATTGTTACTCTGTCTTAGAAAGATGTAGACATAGGAGACTCCATTTTGTTCTGTACTAAGAAAAATTCTTCTGCCTTGAGATGCTGTTAATCTGTAACCTTATCCCTAACCCTGTGCTCTCTGAAACATGTGCTGTGTCAACTCAAGGTTAAATGGATTAAGGGCTGTGCAAGATGTGCTTTGTTAAACAGATGCTTGAAGGCAGCATGCTCGTTAAGAGTCATCACCACTCCCTAATCTCAAGTACCCAGGGACACAAACACTGCAGAAGCCAGCAGGGACCTCTGCCCAGGAAAACCACATATTGTCCAAGGTTTCTCCCCATGTGATAGTCTGAAATATGGCCTCGTGGGAAGGGAAAGACCTGACCATCCCCCAGCCCGACACTTGTAAAGGGTCTGTGCTGAGGAGGATTAGTATAAGAGGAAGGAATGCCTCTTTGCAGTTGAGACAAGAGGAAGGCATCTGTCTCTTGCCCATCCCTGGGCAATGGAATGTCTCAGTATAAAACCCGATTGTATGTTCCATCTACTGAGGATAGGGGAAAACTGCCTTAGGGCTGGAGGTGGGACATGCAGGCAGCAATACTGCTCTGTAAGGCATTGAGATGTTTATGTGTATGCATATCTAAAGCACAGCACTTAATTCTTTACCTTGTCTATGAGGCAGAGACCTTTGTTCACGTGTTTATCTGCTGACCTTCTCTCCACTATTATCCTATGACCCTGCCACATCCCCATCTCGGAGAAACACCCAAGAATGATGAATAAATACTAAGGGAACTCAGAGGCCGGCGGGATCCTCCATATGATGAACACTGGTCCTCTGGGCCCCCTTATTTCTTTCTCTATATTTAGTCTCTGTGTCTTTTTCTTTTCCAAGTCTCTCATTCCACCTAATGAGAAACACCCACAGGTGTGGAGGGGCAACCCACCCCTTCATCTTGGCTGTTTTCTCTATCTTCCACATCACTGCCACACTGAATAATTCTTTACTGCCTCTGCTGTTGCATGGGTTCTTCTTTTTGTTGTGTCTCCATCTTCTTCCCCCAGCAAAGAACATTTACTTTTCTGTTGAGACCCATCTCAAATACTATCTTTTCTAGAAAGAATTAGGCCTTCTGTTTCTAATGACTTTTACTCCCATGTGCCAAGTCTGTCTGCTGTAATTTATCTGTTAACATGTTTCTCCCACCTCAGGAATATTTTTTCCATCTCTTGTACCTAGCACAATTGCATGGTTGGTGCGGACTACTGCATGTTGATTTCTTTCTTTCTTTCTTTCTTTCTTTCTTTCTTTCTCTTTCTTTTTTTTAAGATGGAGTTTTGCTCTGTCACCCAGGCTGGAATGCAGTGGTACAATCTCGGCACACTGCAAACTCCACTTCCCGGATTCAAGCAATTCTCCTGCCTCAGTTTCCCGAGCAGATGGGATTACAGACACCCACCACCACATTTGGCTAATTTTTGTATTTTTAGTAAAGACAGGGTTTCACCATGTTGGTCAGGCTGGTCTTGAACTTCTGACCTCAGGTGATCGGCCTGCCTCGGCCTCCCAAAGTACTGGGATTTACAGGTGTAAGCCACCACACCTGAACTTGCCTGTTGATTTCTAACATAAACATGAGATTTTTTAAGATTTTGGAGAAGAGCCACATGTAAATTGAAAACTAAGGCCTTTCACTCCACATTCAGTAAAGGAAGTGGACATAAACTAACAACTTTGGCACATCTGTCACGTAGTCGTTCGCAGCTACATGAAAAAGATTTAGGTGCTTTGGTGGGAAAGAATGAATTACAGAAATTCTAAAATAAAAGTTGGCTCAGCTTAAAGAGAAAAGAAAATGCTTCTTAATGCCTGGTTGCACTAAAAGCTGTCACACTGTGGCCTTTAATAATTCTAAACATTATTAATGGATTTTGGTTTGAACTTTAAATTCAATAGGAAAAATAAACGCACAGATAAAAGACCCAGAACATTTCAGAGCTCCAATGTGTGAGCCCATTTTCTCTACTTATTTAGAGTTTTGTTTCACTAGTAGTATGAGTTAATAGAAGTGTTGGTTTATATATAATTTAACTTTCCTTTATTTCGTTATTTCTTGGTTTTAAAATTGAATGTAAAACCAGAAACCTGCAGGGTATAAATCTTGCTGGATGTGTGTATGTGCAATGCACCTACTTGCTAATAATTGATTATATATCATACTCATAAAAAGAACCATTTTTACTGTTTTAGGGGAAGTTATTTTACCCTGGTACTTTATTGTTAAAAACAACAACAAAGCACTTCTATAAATAGACACAATCAAAATTTTAACTTTCTTTTAATAGAGGTACATATATTTTTAGAAATAAAAGAGATACCCAGAAGATAAGGTGGGTGTTCTGAAACACAAGGTGAGCCATTTGAATGGGTTTTCTTTTCAAAGAGTAAATTTTTAACAAAGAAAAAGTTAGCATTGTGGGTGACTTAGTGTCTTTTATACAAGATGAAATCCTGATTGATTAAGGATATATTATTAACGGTAAATGTCGATTAATAAGTGCTTGCATGCTAACTAGAATTTAGATTCATACCTGACAGATACATTTAAACATAATATTCCAACTTAGTTTTATTTCTGAGGAGGCTTCTATATTTTCCTCTATGATACAGAAAATAGATTTTTTAGGCCATTTTATCTTTTACTTTAGAGCTTTTAATTGTTGGTTCAGTAGATTGTTTTATAATGGTTTAACATCTCAAACAGGTTTTCTGTGATTTGGTCAGTTAAATCTATATGTATTTGGTTAAAACACTCAAAAGTTTTAAACCAAGCGTAACTTAAAGGAGGCTTAACTTGTGTTTCTCCGAATTTGATTTGCATTTAAATTATAAAAATGTTTTACAAGAGCCATTTTGTGTTAAAAACTTATTAAAGTTTTACAATTTAATTTTTCTAAGTACAGTTCTGTATTAGATTTAGCCTCTTTTTTTGAGACAGAGTCTCACTCTGTTGCCCAGGCTGGAGTGCACTGGCATGATCTCAGCTCACTGCAAGCTTCGCCTCCCGGGTTCACACCATCCTCCTGCCTCAGCCTCCCAAGTAGCTGGGACTACAGGTGCCCGTCACCATGCCCAGCTAATTTTTTGTATTTTCAGTAGAGACGGAGTTTCACCGTGTTAGCCAGGATGGTCTCAATCTCCTGACCTCGTGATTCCACCCACCTCGGCCTCCCAAAGTGCTGGGATTACAGGCGTGAGCCACCACGCCTGGCCTAGCCTCTTTTTAAAAGAGACGGTTTTTCACTATCAAATTTACCATTCCCATGATTTTTTTTTACATTTACACATTTTATTTATTCCATAAATATCTGATTATCTGCTTGTGAAGGTTCTATCTTTACCACCAAACTTACTTGCATTGCAAAGATAGACCGTTGCTAATATCATAGAGGATATATCACAGTGAAAGAGACACATCCAGCCATGAAAAGCTCACTTATATCAGTGTTAACTGCTCAAAGTTAAGTATGACAAGAACTTATGAAGTAAAGTTTGGCCTTTGTGTATGGGAGAAGAATGGAGGATGTCGGGATGCAGGTCAAGTAAGGCATCCTGTGGAAGTGACATTTGAGCTACTATCTGAAGAATGTGTGACAGGAAGCAAAAGAATACTTCAGAGAACAGCAGGTACAGAAGCTGAGGTTGAAAATGTGGATGTGTCCAGGGAAGTGGAAGAAGTACAGTGTGTTTGGAAGAAGAAAGGACACTGAATGAGGGAAATTACAGGAATGATGAAGTAGGCAGGGGCTAGAGTAGGCTTGTAAGAGCTCTGGAAAGCTGTAAAAAGTGTTGTGCCCAAAAGTAGTGTGGTGAGATTTGAATGTTATGGACTATTTTTACCCACAGTAGTAAATAGACCTGGTAGAAGAAAATAATTATTGGACTTCTGTTTGGAAGATCAGTTAGAAGGCTAGTTTATGAAAAATTTGAAAAGCATTGGTGGCCTGAAGCATAGTGACAGTAGAGATGGGAGCTCAGATGGATTTGATAGAGGTTTAAGAGGTAGAAGAGGCTTGATGATGGGATGCTGTGGGGAAGGAATAGATGACTTCCTGATCTTGGATTTTATAGCTGGGTGGATGGTGGTGCCTTACTAAGATTGGAATGCTAGATTAGGCAATGTATATGAACTGGGCATGTTCTCTACCCTTTAAAGAATTACGTATATGTTTTCTGTTTTTAGCTATTTCTCCACTTGTAATGTGTTATAGTTGGTTAAAAATTAAGTACCTGGCATGGACGAAGCATGAAAAATACTATGTAACTGATAAACCAGTGTTATGTTCTTACCTATAAAAATAATTAAATGGTTTTATCTTATTATTTTCCTGCTTTCCTTTTAATTTACTGATATTAAACTGCAAAGGACAGATTTCTTGTAGATGACCTGAGCTTTTCAATGATTTTCAGCTGAGATTTACACCTAAATGTTGAGAGTGTTGAAGTTTGTGTTTGATGTAGTGATGCTTTATCTGTTTGACTTTTAAGCATAGGATTCATGAGAAGAGACTTTGGGTAGGAACCAAGTTAGGACTTTCACAATGTCTTAAGCCCATCAGAGCAGTTCTGATGCTAATTAGGAGCATCAGAACTCCTTTCATGGACTTATTTTCCATGTAATTTTTTAATTGAAACCCCATAAAGAACATAAGTGGTCTTGGGATACCTTAATGTCTTAGAGTTATATCAATATTTTGCTTCACCTGTAATCTGTGAAAATAGTTTATTTAGTAAACAGAAGTTGTTGTTTATCTATTGTATGTAAGATCTTCACTAGATCTGAGAGTGCCCAAGACAAAGATTTATTTTACCCCTTTCACAAAGAGTGAAACATTTCCACAGAATATTTGTCTAGCCAATATTTAAATACTTCTGGTGATGACAGACCTGCTACCTACCCCTAGGCAGTCCTTGGGCTTCTACTATATTAATTCACTTTTTTATGGCAAACAAAGTATTTCTGAAACAAAATAGGGATGTGTTTTCTGAGTTGGTACATGCTAGAAGCTGGAGTGCAGGCAGGCTGTTCTGTGCTTTATGCAACTCAGGGAGACAGTATGCAATCTGACCCCTAGAGAGTTCCATCAGGGCATGCTTCAACTACTTAGTGAGTGGTCATCTCCTACATTAAGGTTTCTGCTCCTGAGAAAAAATATCAGTTTCACTTGGATACACAGCCATCTTCTTCTGTGTGAGTTGGGCCACCATATTCTAAGACAATCTTATGTGAAAGTCTTATAGGGACTCTAATTTTGGGTAATGCTTTTCTCTGATGTCATCCACATGACTCACCAAAATCTCAGGTGAGCCCCACTGTGCTCGAGAGATGATTCTCTTATGGTATCAATCCTGACAGATGTAACGTGAACATCTCTTTGGGCCCCAAGTAACATTGATTTCCCCATTTTGGGGAGAATATGATTTTTCTTTTTCTTTTTTTTTTTTTTTTTTTTGAGACAGAGTCTCTCTCTGTCGCCCAGGCTGGAGTGCCGTGGCACGATCTCAGCTCACTGCAAGCTCTGCCTCCTGGGTTCATGCCATTCTCCTGCCTCAGCCTCCTGAGTAGCTGGGACTACAGGCAACCACCACCACGCCCAGCTAATTTTTTGTATTTTTAGTAGAGACAGGGCTTCACCATGTTAGCCAGGATGGTCTTGATCTCCTGACCTTGTGATCTGCCCGCCTCGGCCTCCCAAAGTGCTGGGATTACAGGCGTGAGCCACCACGCCCAGCCAAGAACATGATTTTTCATCTCTTGTTTGGGAGCATAGATATTTCTGCATTACCACAAATAAATATTAGGACAGACACCACACTTTATTCCATTTCCGTATAGGATAAGATAAACTGAATAGAAAGGAATAAAACTTTAAAAAGCCCTCCTCACTCCTCACTTATTAAAATTAAAATAGTTGCTGGGTGTGGTGGCTCATGCCTGTAATCCCAGCACTTTCGGAGGCAGAAGCAGGTGGATCACCTGAGGTCAGGAGTTCCTGACCAGCCTGGCCAACTTGGTGAAACTCCGTCTCTACTAAAACTACAAAAAATTAGCTGGGCATGGTGGTGCATGCCAGTAATCCCAGCTACTCAGGAGGTTGAGGCAGGAGAATCGCTTGGACCCAGGAGGCAGAGGTTGTAGTGATTCGAGATTGTGCCATTGTACTTCAGCCTGGGCTACAAGAGCGAAACTCCGTCTCAAATATAAGTAAATAAATAAATAAATAAAATTGATACAGTTTGGTGAAGAGATGCTGAGAAGAATACTTCTAAAACTAAGCTCAAGTACGTGTTTTGAAAATGTAAATCTTAAGGTACTCTACAAATAACTCAAGTTTTTGTCTCACTGTGACCCAAGCATATGCGTGCATTCAGAAGTCTAATTACAAGTTAGCTATAAATATATCTTACCAGATAATTACCATGTTGTTAATATCAAAAATTGGAATCTAAATTATGTTCAGAACCAACTTGTGGTGACAATTATATATAAGCCAACTTTTGGATAAGCCATTAACAGCTACTTATTTTGGAGAATGCTGGATAGTAGTGACCACAGATACTGTCTGTTGGGTGATGTATTTTTTCTTAAATGTTTGTGTATTTGCACTGTTATAGTGTTGCTTCCTTGAGGCCCTGGTGTGTTAAGTTTTCTATGCTTCAGAGTATGGGCATGTCTTACATATGGCTGTCTTCTGGATATGTTACACTACCTATTGTGGTAAGATTAAGTGAATGAAAGTTGAATATATTTTCTGTTAAGTCCCTAAGGAAATTAATGAAGTAAGTTAATAAAGAAATACATGTTTGAAATTTTAGTTTACTTCAGAGAGGTAATTTGAGTTTACTTCAGAGAAATTAAAAATTGTATCAGGTAAGCCAGGCCAGGTGATGTGTCTTAAGGGTGTCTGTAATATGCCCAAAGCCAGTGTCATCTTGCAAAGAGTGAGAGATCAGGATATATGCTGTAAAGTTACTTTTTTTTTTTCCAAAAAAGTGAATGCTCTGCCTTAAAATGAGAGTGTGTGTGCACGTTTGGTCTTCTTGTGACAATAAGTGCTGAAAACAGGGTAGTCACTAATGTCAGTTTCTCATTGATTTTGCTTCTCTTCTTAATCAGCTCTAAATGTAGATGTGGTGAACATGGTTGTCTGTGTGTTCTGAAGCTTGCTTTGTGCCTTTGTTACTCTGATCTGCACTGGAGAGTGAATAGTGTGTGGTTCATGTGTTTGTTTTGTGTTATGCTAAGAAAAAAGGAGAAGTATCAGTGTATTGGGGAAGTAAAGTGGTTAACGCTGGTCAAATTCTTATGTTTAGAGATTATTATTTATTATATTTAAAGTAAATGGAATTTTGTAAGGGCTCATTTGCCCAATTTGTCTCTAGGAAGTCTGATAGTAGCTAGCGCTGTCTCTTGTGTCTCTTCAGAAAACTAAATAAACAGAAAGCAGTCCTAAACACCAGAAACTACAACAAGCTTATATTACAAGTGAATCTGTCCAGAGTACTTTTAAATAAGTTTAACCTTCAGCATTCGAGTTGCAGACAAACTTTGGTGAAAAGCATTTCTTAGCCAGGTTTGCCTGTATTTGCATTAAATCAGATAAACCAGAAGTATTTCTGTCTCTCTTCTACCTGTGCTAGACCTATTAATCCATACAAATCCAGTCTGTCAAGTCAACAATCGAAAGTTGCACTTTAATTTCACCCTTTCTTGGTTGTTACTGTACACGTGGTTTACAAAGAAAAGGGAAGATGGAGCCACCATTTTGAACAAGCATAGTCCCCAGGCAGCCCCTTTTCCTACTGGCATAGCGTGGGGGTTGTAAGACAATACATTCAAGCTTATGTACAAGGCATTTGAGGTTGAGGCATGGAAAAATACTGAGGCACTGTGTGTATGTTGTTTGTGCATGAGACTGTAATTCCTTGACCCTGAAAACAGGACAAGGAACAGAATGTGTGATAAAGAGTGCTGAACACAGCCTCCTAAGAATGTGGTTTGAGTGCTTTTAGATGTTATAAACAAAGCCATATGCGCCTCATGACCCGAACCCAAATAGCCACCTGGTGGATGTTTCTTGTTTGTCTAAATTGTAGTTCAACAACCCTTCTCAATAAATACTTGGCGGATGAATCTTAAAGCAACACTCCATTGGAGGAGCTGCCCCCTTCCCCGTTCAGCTGTAATTGTCTGAATACTTATTTCTCGGCATTCACTGCAGAGCAAGCTGCAAGTGGTGACTCGGACGTGATCAAGTGGTGACTGGGACATGATCAAGTGGTGACTCCGACGTGATCGCCTTGAAGTTATGCATGGAGTAGGATGACTCACCAATCTTCGGGGAATACCGGTAAGGGATAGTCCCGACCCATTTTCAGGTGGACAGGACCGACCCCTATAATACCAGGGGTCAGGTTACCATGGATCAGGAGTTGTCCAAAGAGCAGAAAGTATTTTTTAAAACAGTGCAACAATTACTTAAGGTTATTCAGTGCACCATAGAGTCTGAAGCTTTGCATAAGCTTATGTTTTTAATTCGGCAGGAATGCCCTTGGTTCCCTGATCAAGGAATATTAGACTCAAAGTTATGGGAGCAGGCAGATTGCTGCCTGAAAAGAGGACTTGAGCAGGGCCATTTTACTAATGTTATCGTTTTGATCACCTGGAGTCTGGCATGCTCTGTGTTGTACCCTCTTTATATGCCAGATCGTGATGAGTCAGATTACCCATTTCCTTCACCTGAAGGGAATTCGGAAAATTTAAAGGAAAAGGGAACACAGAAAGCAGAACAACAGGGAGAGTTTCCTCCCCCAACTTCACTCCCTTCAGTAGGGCATAAAGAAGACACTTTTTCTAGTGATGATGAGGACAGACTGGAGCCTTTTCCTCTCCCAATAGAAAAGCCATTGCCCTCTTTTCCTCCACCCTTCACATGACCTGCATCTGTTGGCTCCATTCAGGCAATAGCACCTCCCATCCCCCTTGAGTAGATTGGAGGCCGTCCAAGGGACTGTTCTTGGATAAGACCTCCAGGGAGTGAACATTTATATGACTGGATGGCCGTGTCCTCTTGAAAAACTACCCTACTAGAAGGATGTCTCCAGGAGGGACTGAAGAAGGAAGATCCTGAGGCACTTTTTAGTGCATTCCCTGTCATTGTTCAAAATAATAGGAGACGGCATGAGTGCTTGCCTTTTATTGTCTTTAAGGAGTTAAAAAGAAGTATCCACGAAAATGGTGTACATTCACCCTTTACGCAGGGGATGGTTGAGGCTCTGGGAAATGGTTATGAGATGGCTGTGCATGACTGGAAAACTCTGGGAAAAGTTTTGGCTTCAGCTGCTGGATATACTGTGTGGTGGAGAGAGTAGAGTGATCTAGCCATGCAGCAATCCTTGCAAAATTTGGATAATATCCTGATACAGCTTGATATGTATGCTATTGGAGACAGGGCCTTTTGCTTCAGCTCAGGCTCAGGCTCAGGTGGACGGCCATCTATTTCCTCAATGCTCACAGCTAGCAACACAGGCATGGAAGAGAATACCCATGGGACAATTCCAGTGTTCCTTTATGATGGTTAAACAGGGTGCCACAGAAACATATGTTGAATTTATCAACCGATTGCAGGCTGCAATTGAAAGACAGGTACCTCCATCCTGAAGTCGCCAAACTTCTTATGTTGCAATTGGCTTTTGAAAATGCAAAAGGATTGTCAGGCAGCAATAACCCCAGTCTGAGCCACTGCCACTGAAATCTGTGTGTTTATTAAAACGTGCCAGAATGTAGGCACTACAACTTATCTGGCTCAGACTTTTGCTGCAATGATGACTGGGGCCACATGTTATAGTTGTGGCCAAACTGGGCATATAGCCAAAGAATGCCAACAGAAGGGAGTCCCAAAGAAATCCAAGGCCCCTAAAATACCCTCTCAAGAATGCCCACAATTCGGCAAAGGTAAGCACTGGGCTAATCAGTGAAAATCAAAATTTGATAAGGATGAAACCCATTATCGGGAAACGGGAAGAGGGGCAAGGCCTCCAGCGCCCAGAAAAATCCATGGAGGAACACCAATTCCCAGACTTGGGGAATGATTTTCCCCTCCGAGTCAGGACCAGAAATAGCATCCATAACTTCTCTTCAGCCACCTCTGGCAGCGCAGGGCTGGACCTCACAGTCATAACAGATATGGTGCTTAAAGAGCAAGATGGGGTCCAGCTGATTTCTACTGGATAATCTATGGCCCATTATCCAGAAGAATGTTTGGATTATCAGAAGGTCTTCTAGTACACTTAAAGGAATTCAGATTTTCCCTGGAGTCATAGATTCAGACTATTTAGCAGAAATTAATGGCCGGGCACGGTGGCTCACGCTTGTAATCCCAGCACTTTTGGAGGCCGAGGCGGGCGGATCACGAGGTCAGGAGATCGAGACCACGGTGAAACCCCGTCTCTACTAAAAATACAAAAAAATTAGCTGGGCGTGGTGGCGGGCGCCTGTAGTCCCATCTACTCGGAGAGGCTGAGGCAGGAGAATGGCGTGAACCCGGGAGGCGGAGCTTGCAGCGAGCCAAGATTGCGCCACTGCACTCCAGCCTGGGCGACAGAGCGAGACTCCGTCTCAAAAAAAAAAAAAAAGAAAGAAAAGAAAGTTATGGTACAGGTGTCAGGGGTCCACGCCATCTCTAAAGGGACTTGCCTTGCTCAGATTATTCTTATTCCTTACCTTCAAGGTAATGTTCAACAGACCTGTGGGGCCTCAGGATTCGGCCACTCAGGCATGAAGGTTTTTTGGAGTACTCCAGTGTCATCTCATAGACCACACTTGGAAGTAACAATTAATGGAGTTATGTTTATGAGAATTATTGACATGGGGGCTGATCAAACTATAATAGCTAAAAGACAGTGGCCTTCAGATTGGGCCTCTCCTGCCTGATGTTCTGTCATGGGTGTTGGAGGGTATCAACAACCATTAAAAAGTAGGCATATTCTTCCACTTTTGGTCCCGGAAGGCAAGGTCACCCATGTTCAGCCCTTTATCTTAAGAGATTCCATTTTCTCTGTGGGAATGAGATGGCCTAGAACAGTGGGGCTTAAACCTCTCTGTCCTGCCGCCTTTTTGGTAGGGGCCACTGCTCCTTTGAAAATTATCAAAACCAAGTGGAAAACTGCTAGCCCACTATGGGTGGAGAAGTGGCCCATTAAGAAGGAAAAATTGCAACACATCCAATGTCTCATACAAGAACAACTAGACACTGGCCACACTGAGCCTACTACTAGTCCCTGGAACACTCCTATTTTGCCATTCTAAAAAGGTCAGGTAAGTGGAGGTTATTGCATGACCTCTGTGCTATTAATGCTGTAATGTTTCCTATGGGGCCTTTGCAACCAGGATTACCTTCTCCGGTTATGATCCCCAAAGACTGGCCTCTTATTTTAAAATCCTAAAGGATTTTTTTTTTTTTTACCACACCCTTGCATCCCGAGGATCGAGAAAATCTTGCTTTTATTGTTTCCACTTATAATACTCTGCAACCAGTTTAATGTTACCAATGGACAGTTCTACCCCAAGGGATCATGAATAGCCCTACTATATGTCAGCTTTACATACATGAAGCCTTACTTCCTGTGCATCAATCCTTCCCCTAGGCAAAAATTTTCCACTATATGGATGATATTTTGATAGCTGCTCAGCATCAGTCATTACTGCATCAACTTCATGCAATGGTAGTACAGCATATGTCACAATATGGTCTCATTATTGCACAAGAAAAAGTCCAGCTGATGGCTCTGTGGCTCTATATACTCTGTGGCTCTTATCTACTACCCTCAGGCCGCAACTTACAAAATTAATTCTTCCACAGCATTTAACCCTTAATACATGATATTGAGTCCTAGGAAAGATTAGTTGGATATGATCCTATTTAGGCATTCCTACAAATTACTTTAATCTTTTTGACACCCTGAAAGGTGACTCTGCTTTAAATTCATTGCAAGACCTCTCTTGGCTAGCACAGGCTGAACTTAATGCTGTGGAGCAATCCTTGGCCCAAAGGTGCGTATTGGGTTTAGATCCTGACAGACCTATAGATCTTTTGATCTTTAATACCCCTCAAAGCCCTACACATACAAAAGACCACAGATTTAATAGCTTCTCATAAAGGGATGCCAACATTGCATCCAACTGTCAGGATATGACCCTGCTACTCTTTTCTTACCTTTAAGCAAAGAACAATTTCATACTCTCAGCCTGTGATCTTGATTGGCAAGTTGCAATGATCAACTTTATTGGTAATATTAATTTCCATTTACCAACCTTTAAGCTCCTGAACTTTTTACAAACTGTGCCTGTTAAATTTGCATGTACTGTTGTCTCTGAGCCCTTGCTTCACGCCACTACTGTCTTTACAGATGGTTCAAGAAAAATGGGAAAGTCAGCTATAGTGTGGCAAGATGCCATGCAAAATTGGCAGCACAAAATCCGGGAACATTTCAAAACTACTCAACAGGCTGAGTTAGGTGCCCTAATATTGGTCTTACAAATTTTCCTCACCAAGACATGAATATAATTAATGATTCCACTTATGCGGTGTATAGTATTACTCATTTAGATCTCGCACATCTAAAAGGCATTACTAATGAACCCCTACTAACCCTGTTTCTCACAACACAGGAGCTCCTTTGTCCCTATCGTCACCCTTTTTATATCACACATATTCGCTCTCATTCTGGGCTACCTGGTCCCTTATCAGCAGGAAACACTCAAGTTGATGCTCTGGTACAAACACAGATGAGGTTTGCAGACTCTCCTGCATTTTTGTGAGCTCAAGCTGTTCATTCTTTTTTTCATCAGAATGCTCGCAGTCTTTTGTTTTTGTTTTGAGATGGAGTTTCACTCTTGTTGCCCAGGCTGGAGTGCAATGATGCGATCTCGGCTCACTGCAACCTCCGCCTCCCAGGTTCAAGCGATTCCCCTGTCTCAGCCTCCTGAGTAGCTGTGATTACAGGCTCAGGCCATCATGCCCAGCTAATTTTTGTATTTTTAATAGCGACAGGGTTTCATTATATTGGTCAGGCTGGTCTCGAACTCCTGACTTCAGGTGATGCACCCACTTCGGCTTCCCAAATTGTTGGGATTACAGGTGTGAGCCACTGTGCCCAGCCTGCTCACGGTCTTAAACAGTTTCATTTAACGCTTGATCAAGCTTGCATGATTATTAAAACTTGTCCTGATTGCCAACAGCATTCTCTCTCCCTTTTTTCATTGGGACTTGGTGCCAACCCATGAGGTCTGGTATCTAATGCTATCTGGCAAACTGGTATTACTCAGCATCCACCTTTTGGATGCTTTAAATTTCTCCATGTTACTGTGGCCACTTTTATGGGTCACATGTATGTGACTCCATGGACTGGAGAAGAAACTAAAGATGCAATTGCTTATCTTTTTGAATCTATTATGACCTTAGGCCCTCCACTGACTATTAATACTGATAATGGTCCTTGCTATCTTAGCACTACCTTTTTATATGCATTGCAACTTTGGCACCTCGAGAATAAGCAAAAATCTTATTTACTCTTAATTTTTTGAATATTGGACAAGATGGCCAGATGGCTATTGGTCGTAGGATGAAGCTGGTTGAGGTCACAAAATGAAAGGTGTTAAATTCGAGACATTTGTACAGGGAATTGGAAAGGACTTTATGAGGCATTGCAATGGAGTCGAGGTGCGGTTTGTATTTCATGAACTACAGGACTAGAGTGGATCCCCATAAAATGAGTGAAGCCATATTATGAGTTAGAGACCCCTGAAAAAGCCCCTCCTGATGATGAAGGACCTGTCGTTGGAGAATCGACCAAAACTGACAGTGATGACTTGGAAGGCACCAGACATTACCTGGGGACAGCTAAAGAAACCGGACCAACAGGCAACTATCTGGCTTGCATCTATGGAAGCCCCTGCAACTGCAGAGAACCGGTTTCTTATGTATCTGACGGTAATTGGGGAAGCTTCTGAGAAAGTAAGACAGACATGGATGTTGGGGTAGCTGGTAATTCTTGTTCTTTGCCAACTGGGCTTAGCTCAAGAACATGTTTATTGGAGTCATGTTCTGAATCCCTTGATTTTCAATGTTATTATGTGGTGGAATGCTGACCCGCCTTTGTCATCTAATAATACTTCTTGGATGGGAGTCGATGGATGCCCCTGTCTTACTCCCTAACTGAAAATTTGGGATGGATTAAACTTAATAACTCCTTGACTTTATTGTCTAGCAATCCTCCTCTCTGTTTCTCTACATTGGCACATAAGTGTATTACTCTCATTCCTCAGGAGTATCTTTACTATCAGCCCAAAAGGGATGCTAAGCCTGCATACTTGACTTTTGTTTCTGCTGTTACCAGTAATCTTACTGAGGTTTCTAATGAAATTATACAAATGCCTGATCTTCCTATATGCCATCTGAGAAAAGACTGATAACATAAGTTTGAGGCTGTCCAATGGTCCCCGTGCAGACAACCTGTGCTGCATCAAGGACCTCTGTTTGGTAATGGCACCTTACTTGATTGGGGACCCCGTGGATATCTCATGTCTGCAAATCAGACTATTGGATTTGGGAGTCCATCCAATAGTTCCATCACCTGGTCACAGTATGGGATTTCAGGACGAATATTACAATCAAAAGGGGAACAAGTTGTATGCCCTGCTCATACCCAAATTTGGAAACTAGGTCTTCCCTTTTTTGAATGGGTTCTTTCATAATAAAAGTGATTACATTTATAGCAGTGACAACTACACCCTCTCCTTGCACAATAATGTTACTGATACAGTCCAGATTTGTGCTACACACCCCTCTATACTTTTGTTTGGGTAGGATATTCTTAACATGGAACAGAATCAATCCTTTTATAGTATTACTGTCTCTTCCAGTAGTTGATATGCTACATGCTTGTCTCATCAAAATATTACACAATTATAAACTATGTCATGATTTTTTTTTTTTGAGACATTCTCACTCTGCCACATGGGCTGGAGTGCAGTGGTGCGATCTCAGCTTACTGCAACCTCTGCCTCCCAGGTTCAAGTGATTCTCCTGCCTCAGCCTCCCAAGTAGCTGAGATTACAGGCATGCACCACCATGCCCAACTAGTTTTTGTATTTCTAGTAGAGACAGGGTTTCACCATGTTGGTCATTCTGGTCTCAAACTCCTTATCTTGTGATCTGCCTGCCTCAGCCTCCCAAAGTGCTGGGATTACAGGTGTAAGCCATCACGCCCGGCTCTATGTAATTATTTTTAAATGGAGGTCAGGATTGTGGCTCCCTGTATATCCAACCCGGAACAGGAAAGGGGATTCTATCTTGCAGTTATTTAGAAAAGCATTGTCTCATATTCAAAAAAAAAAAATTCTAGCCACTCTAATTGCCTTTTTAGTTTCAGTTATTATTATACTAACAAGTGCTGCTACTGCAGCTGTCTCTTTGACGGAATCTATTCATACAGCCTCAGTGGTGAACCACATGGTATACAATGTAACCCATGAATTTCAAGAACAAGTAAATATTGATAAAAATATTTTATCTCACCTAGAGGCCCTTGAAGCTGCCACTGAATGGCTAGGGGATCCACAGCAGGCATTTGTTACTTGTCAAAATTTACATTGTGATTAGCAATATAATTCCATCCGTGTCACACTTATGCCATATAATAGCTCCCAATATACCTGGGAGAGAGTGAAGGCACACCTACACGGGGCTTACCACAACCACCTGTCTTCTCGAGTTTCTACTCTTTAATGTGAATTAAATAAACAGTTTAAGCGATGGTCACAGCAATTACAAAAAAATACCCTTCAGTTATTACAAGACTTTCAGTGGTTGAACCCAAATACTTGGTTGTCTGGGCTAAACATATGCATTTGGGTGATGGCCACTGTTTATCCTTTTTTGCATCTTTTAGGCATCTGCAAATGGCTCTGTGCTGCCACTCAACCAACTATGACCAGGGAAGAATGATAGAAGCTTACTTTGCATTGGATAATCAGCACATTCTAAGAATTAAAGAAGGGGGAAATGGGGGTGTATGACAATACATTCAAGTTTATGTACAAGGCATTTGAGGTTGAGGCATGGAAAAATACTGAGGCACTGTGTGTATGTTGTTTGTGCATGAGACTGTAATTCCTTGACCCTGAAAATAGGACAAGGAATAGAATTTGTAATAAGGAGTGCTGAACACAGCCTCCTAAGAATGTGGTTTGAGTGCTTTTAGATGTTATAAACAAGACCACATGTGCCTCATGACCCAACTCCAAATAGCCACCTGGTGGATGTTTCTTGTTTGTCTAAATTGTGGTTCAACTAGCCTTCTCAATAAATACTTGGCAGATGAATCTTAAAGCTGCACTTTCTTGGAGGAGCTGCCCTCCTCCCTGTTCAGCTGTAATTGTCTGAATACTTATTTCTTGGCATTCACTGCAGAGCAAGCTGCAGCACAGCTGCTGGCATTTATTCATGCAAGCTTCCAGCTTGCTTATCTATATCTGCAGCTCAATTTTACAGGCTGCTCTTTGTTAAAAAAAAAAAAACATAATTTGTGGACTTCTTTGGTAAAGAAAACTTTACCAATGACTTTTTTGCTCTATCTGCCTAAATAATTTCAACTCCTGTAACAATAATAATGTCAAAGGAAACATTTATAATGTATTTTTATGTATGAATAAGCAAGATAGCAAACCCTAAGTAGTGGCTGTTGTTTATTTATACAAATGAGTTCGGTACAAGTGTAATTTAGTTCCATGCATAGATTGCATAGTGGTAAAGTCAGGGCTTTTAGGGTAGCCATCACTCAATGTACATTATAACTATTAAGTAATTTGTCATCATACACCCGCATCCTACCTTCTCACCCTTTTACGTCAGGAGTGCTGGCCCTCAATGACCAACGCAACATAGATAAATTGTTTTCTGAGACTTAGAATTAAAAATCAACCTAAGAGAAAAGATGACTCCTAAGCCAGTAAAACATTGGTTTTTATATATATATATATAAAATTATATTTATGTGTATATATATATATGTATATGTATATATACTCAAGAAACTTATACAGAGTCTTTCCTATTCACAAACCCAAAAGTAAAGCCAAATGGCTCTATGCAATAAACATCATGGTAATAACGTTAAAAAAAAAAAAAAAGCTTTCGCAAATGAATGTAAATTCAAAAATAAAATGAAGGAACTGTTTCTCTAGATGTACAGAAATCAACACAAAGACACACAAAGACAAAGGAAACACAGAAAAGCAAGGTTTATGACACTTTCAAAGGAACACAATAATCCTCCAGTATTCTAAGAAAAAAAAATTCATTGAAATTACTTTAAAAGACCTTAAAAAGGCTTCAAAATATATATTTAAAAGAAGCTCAAAGAGATGTGAGAGAAACCCAAAAACCAAATTAAAAATAAATAAATAGGCCGGGCATGGTGGCTCACGCTTGTAATCCCAGCCCTTTGGGAGGCCGAGGTGGGCAGATCACGAGGTCAGGAGATCGAGACCACGGTGAAACCCCATCTCTACTAAAAATACAAAAAAAAAATTAGCCAGGCGTGGTGTCAGGCACCTGTAGTCCCAGCTACTCGGAGAGGCTGAGTCAGGAGAATGGCGTGAACCCGGGAGGCGGAGCTTGCTGTGAGCCGAGATTGCGCCACTGCACTCCAGCCTGGGCGACAGAGCCAGACTCCGTCTCAAAAAAAAATAAAATAAAATAAAAATAAAAATAAATAAATAAATTTAGAGTATAAGTGGGAAATGTGCCAGGGAGATGGATATCTTTTAAAAGAAACCAAAACAAAAAATGTGAAACTGAAAGATTGAAGGAAAAAGAAAATACATTCAAAGATTCAACAATACAATAGACTGAAACAGGCATAAAAGGAATTTCGGCCTTTTTTTTTTTTTTTTGAGATGGAGTCTCACTCTGTTGCCCAGGCTGGAGTGTAATGGTGTAATCTTTGCTCACCACTACCTCTGCCTCCTGGGTTCAAGCAATCCTCCTGCCTCAGCCTCCTGAGTAGCCAGGATTACAGGCACTCGCCACCATGCCCAACTAATTTTTGTATTTTTAGTAGCAACGGGGTTTCAACATGTTGGCCAGAGTGGTCTTGAACTCCTGACCTCAGCTGATCCACCCACCTTGGCCTCCCAAAATGCTGGGATTACAGGTGTGAGCCACTGTGCACAGCCCAAATTTTCAGACCTTCAAAGAGGATTTTTTTTTTTTTTTGTAGTTGCAAGATTTAATAGAGTGAAAACAGAGCTCCCATAAAATGGGAGGGAACCCAAAGGGGGTTGCCATTGCCAGCTCGAATGCCTGGGTTTATATCCCAATCACTGTCCCTCCTGCTGTGCTCTCAGGCAATAGATGATTGGCTATTTCTTTACCTCCAGTTTTTGCCTAATTAGCATTTTAGTGAGCTCTCTTTACTACCTGATTGGTCGGGTGTGAGCTAAGTTGCAAGCCCCGTGTTTAAAAGTGGATGTGGTCACCTTCCCAGCTAGGCTTAGGGATTCTTAGTCAGCCTAGGAAATCCAGCTAGTCCTGTCTCTCAGTCCCCCTTCTCAACAGGAAAACCCAAGTGCTGTTGAAGTGGTGGGCCAATGACCATTCTAACTGCTTCCTGCTGAATTGGGGCACAGTAGGGGTTGTGCAGTTGAGATTTCCTCAGGAGGGGTGCCTTCCATGTCATTAACATCGGAGCATGGGCTAGCAGGCCGGCCCAGGGGTCCATGGTAGATCTTAGTCATGGACTGCATCTGGGGCTCCACTTGAAGAACAATTTGTAGCTTTACAGCTTGATTCTGGAAGAGACTAACTTAACAAGGAGGTTAAAGATACAGGAATTGAAATGTATGGCCTGCAGTGCAGGAGATTATTTCTTTGGCACACTTCACAGGCCCTGACTATCTGCTTGATAGTTTTGAAAAGGCCTGGTCCAGTAAATAATAATTTGGCCATCTGATGGGTGCTATCAATGCCTAAGTGAAAGGTTTGCTGAAGGGTTTTAAGTAATCTCCATTGTTTAGCTGCAGGCAAAAGTATTTTTCCTTCTTCGGTGGCTAGCCATCCTGAGAGGAGGAAACTATGTCCTTGTGAGATTCCCCATTCTATTTCTTCTGCTGAGTACTGGGGCTTGGTTTCCCAGAGGGGATTAGCCCATACTAGGGGTCCTTCTATAAGCATTTCTAATGGAGGGTCCTGCCTTGCAGCTCTTTTTGCTTCAATATCCACTTGGTGGTTCCCTTCTATTTCCCTTTCCTTTCCTTTCTGATGACCCTGGCAGTGTAAGACTGCCACCAAAGAAGTTTTTATAAAAAAATCTACTCAGACAAAAATAAGGAGAAAAGAATAAACAAAGACTGTGAGATGTTTGTGACTATATAAAGTGATTAAACTTAAAAATTATCAGTGTTTCTGAGAAATAAAACACATCAAAAGGTTTACAACAACTATGTAAGAAAATAATTGATGAAAACTTCCCAACTTTACCAATAGAATTAGACATACATGTACAGGAAGCTCAGCAATCACCAGCAAAATACATTGCAAAACAGACTTCATCATGGCACATGATGAATATCTAAAGTGAAAGTGAAAGAAGTAATTATAAAATAAAACCACATCGGACTAAAAGCACACTTCTCAGCAGAAACTTTACTGGTTAGAAGAGAATGGGATGGCACATTTAGAGTGTTGAAAGGAAAGTGCCAGCCAAATATCTTACATCAAGCTAGATTAACCTTCACAAATGAAAAAGATATAAAATCTTACCCTGACAGATAAATGCTGGGGAAACTAATTACCACTAGACTGGGCCTACAAAAGATGTTCAAGGGATTTCTAATATAAAAAAAAGTTTGATATTCACCATCATTAAAACATATAAAAGTATAAAACTAACAGAAATAAATCAAATTACAACATGACAGAACTTTATTAAACCACAAAGATAGATAAAAAGAAAAAAATTAACATTATGACAGTAACAAAACCTTACATATTAATATTAATCTTGAACATAAATCAATGAAATCCTTCATTGAAATATATAGATTTATGAAATGAATAAGAAAAAATGATCCAACTGTATGTTGCGTACAAGAATCTCACCTTACTTGTAAGACACATGTAGATTAAAAGTAAAAGGTGGAAGATAGTAACACAAACAGAAACCAAAAGCAAATTGGAATATCTATACTTACATCAAATAAAACGGACTTTAAATAAAAAGCAGTAACAAAAAGGATAAAGGTCATCATCCAATAATAAAGAAATCATTTCAGCAAAAGGATATAACAGTTCTAAATATCTATGCACCCAACATCAAAGCACCCAGATTTTAAAAAGAAATATTATTAAACCTATAGAAAGAGACAGATAGTAATACAATAATAGTGGAAAAATGTAACATTCTACTCACAGCATTAGAGAGACCACTGAGATAGAAAAGTTGGCAAATCAACAAAGTACCCCCAAAACAAAATTATATTAACTACCTAGACCACAGAATAAAACTACAAATCAATAGCAATAAAAATTTCAGAAACTATAAATTTACAAAGAATTTAAACAACATACTCATAAACAGTCACTGTGTAAATGAAATAATTAACATGGACGGCCAGGGATGGTAACTCACACCTGTAATCCCAGCACTTTGGGATGCTGAGGCAGGTGGATCACCTGAGGTCAGGAGTTTGAGACTAGCCTGGGCAACATGGCAAAACCCTATCTTTACCAAAAATACAAAAAAATAGCTAGATGTGGTGGTGCGCACCTATGTTCCTAGCTACCCAGGAGGCTGAGATAAAAAGATCGCTTGAGCCTGGAAGCTGGAGGTTGCAGTGAGCCAAGACTGTGCCACTACATTCCAGCCTGGGTGACAGAGTAAAACCCATCTCAAAAAGAAAATTAAGATGAAAATTAAAAATTTGTGGGGAAAAAGATGGAAATAGAAACACAATATAATAAAATCTGTGAGATACAGTAAATATAGTACTAAGAGGGCAGTTTATAGTCTAAATGCCTGCATCAAAAAAGTAGAAAGCTTACATATTAAGGACCTGGCATCACACTTCAAGGAACTAGAATATTAATAACAAAACAAATTCCAAGTTAGAAGAAAAACATAACAAAAATCAGAACAGAAACAAATGAAATAAAGACTAAAACAATAAAAATGATCACCAGAATAAATAGTTGTTTTTTCAAAAGACAAAATTGATAAATTGCTAGCTAGATTCATCACAAACAGAAAATCTAAATAAACAAAATCAGAAATGAAAGAATAGACATTACAATGGATACAACAGTAATACAAAAGATCACTAGAAATGATTATAAACAACTAGACACTTACAAACCTGAAAACTTAGAGTAAATAAATTTATGGAAACATACAACCTCCCAAGATAGAGCCAGAAAGAAACACAGTACCTGAACAAACCAATAATCAGTAGCATGATTGAGTCAGTAATTAAAAATGTCTTGACAAAGAAAAGCTTAGGACTAGAAAAATGCATAGCCAAATTCCACCAAATGTATTTGAATAATAATCCTCTTGAAACTCTTCCCAAGAAGGAAATTCTTCCTAAGTCACTCTGAGGTCAGTTTCACCCTGATACCAACATTAGGCAAGGACACAACAAAGAAAACTATTACTGTATTATTATTTATTATATTATTATTATTAAAAAAGACAAATGGGACTCAAACTAAAAAGCTTTGGCACAGCAAAAAAAAAAAATCAACAGGGTAAATAGGCAACCTACAGAACAAATGAACATATTTGCAAACTATGTGCCAAAATGAAACTAATATTCAGAATTTACAAGTAACTCAAACGACTCAAAAATATCATAATAAAGAATCCCATTGAAAAATGGGCAAATAACATTAGTAAGCATTTTTCAATAAAGACATGCAAATAGCCAACACACATATGACAAAAATGCTCAATCTCAACTATAAATAGAACTACCATTTGATTTAAAAGTCTCATCATTGGGTATCTACTCAAAGAAAAATAATTTATTATAAGAAAATGATACCTATACTTGAATGTTTATTGCATGCTCACAATAGCAAACCATATATACAAGAAAAGCTTAATATTCAAAATATACAGGAAATTCAAAGCAAAGGCAAGTATAACAATAAAAACCCAACAGAAAAATGGTCGAAAGATTCAAAAAATATTTTGCCAGCAAATATATATACATGACCAATACGTATATAAAAAAAGTGGTCAATATCACCTACCAACAGGCAACTGCAAATGAAAACAATAATGAGCTATCACTTGAAATGTGTTAGGATTGCTAATATTAAAAACAGAAAATAGAGAAATAAGTAACCTCTGTCATTGATGTTCCTGAGATTTCCGAAACAAATCTTAACATCACCACTGCTCTCACACATTTCAGACTATGATGGGAAAACATAAGAAATAATCTAACATGCAGTTCCTCAAAAATACTCGGAGATTTTTTATATTCCCCCAAAGCAATGGAAGAGCAGGTATATCATGCAGTACCTTATAAGCCATAAAGAGGAGTTTAGTTCTCACTGTACCCTCAAAGGAAAATCACTAAATAGGAAGTAGAGTCCTTAGAAATAATTTAAGGGTGTGGGACAAAAATGCTCCTACTTGAGAGCTAGAGAAAAAAAAAAATGGCTTTTTAGAAATCTTTCCACTGAAGCAGAGCATCCCATACCACATTTTAAGGTCTAGCATTCTTTTTGACCTTTGAACCTCTCGTCTGTGTTATTTGCTTCATTCATGCTTACCTACCTGAGTATTTGACTACTGTCTCATGTCTCTTCACATTCCAGGGCTCTTTTATTTGTCCAAGGCAGGAGATCAGATCAGGATTAGAGACAGCAAGGCCTGTTTTGTTAGAAAAAATGTAACATGACTTGCTGGGATTCTCCAGTTAGCAACCTAGTACCATGTTCAGTAGAGAAAATATTATGAAAGCTTCTACATATTTAATTTCAAAATACTGTTTTCCGATAGAACCTTTAGAATATTTAGAACATATTTTACATTTCTGGGCCCGTAGCTCTGCTATCCATTATTATTGTATTTAAAATTGGTCCTGGATATTGGATTTTAATATTTGGGCAACAATATTATTGCCATTGAATTTCTAGAGATGGGGGTGAAACCCAATCTCTACTAAATATACAAAAATTAGCTGGGCGTAGTGGCGCACATTTGTAGTCCTAGCTACTCAGAAGGCTGAGGCAGGAGAGTCACTTGAACCTGGGAGGTGGAGGTTGCAGTGAACCAAGATCAAGCCACTGCACTCCACCCTGAGAGACAGAGCAACAGTCCATTCCCCTCACCTTCCCCCCCCCCCAAAAAAAACACCAAAGTATGCAGGCAACAAAGAGCATGATGAATGTAATTGTACATCACATTTCAATACTAACACTGAATGGAAATGGCCTAAATGCTCCACTTAAAAGACACAGAACTGCAGAATGGATAAGAACTCACCAACTATCTGCTGTCTTCAGGAGACTCACTTAACATAAGGACTCAAATAAAGTGTAGAGATGGAAAAAGGCATTTCATCCAAATGGACACCAAAAGCAAGCAGGAGTAGCTATTCTTATATCAGACAAAACAAATTTTAAAGCAACAGTGATTAAAAGAGGCAAAGAGGGACACTATATAATCGTAAGTGGCCTGACACAACAGGGAAACATCACAATCCTAAACCTAACACTGGAGCTCCAAAATTTATAAAACAACTACTAATAGACCTAAGAAATGGGATAGAAATCAATACCATAAGAGTGAGGGACTTCAATACTCCACTGACAGCACTAGACAGGTCACTAAGACAGAAAGTAAACAAAGAAAAAATGGATTTAACTATACCCTGGAACACATGAACTTAACAGATATATACAAAACATTTAATCCTACAACTGCAGAACACACATTCTATTCAACAGTGCATGGAACTTTTTCCAAGATAGATCATATGTTAGGCCATAAAACTAGCCTCAATGAATTTAAGAAAATTGAAATTACATCAAGCACTCTCTCAGAGCACAGTGGAATAAAACTGGAAATCAACTCCCAAAGGAACTTTCAAAACCATGCAAATACACGGAAATTAAATAACCTGCCCCTGAATGAGCATTGGGTCAAAAACAAAACCAATATGGAACATAAAAATTCTTCAAACTGAATGACAATAATGACACAACTGATCAAAACCTCTGGGATACAGCTAAGGTGGTAAGAGGAAAGTTCATATCCCTAAATGCCTACTTCAAAAAGTCTGAAAGAGCACAGACAATCTAAGGTCCACCTCAAGGAACTAGAGAAACAAGAACAAACCAAACCCAAACCCAAACCCAGCAGAAAAAAGGAAATAACCATGATCAGAACAGAACTAATTGAAATTGAAAGAAAAAAATTAAAAAGGTAAATGAAACAAAGAGCTGCTCCTTAGAAAAGATAAATAAAATTGATAGGCCATTAGCAAGATTAACCAAGAAAAGAAGAGAGAAAATCCAAATAACCTCACTGAGAAATGAAACAGGAGATATTATAACTGACATCACTGAAACGCAAAAAATTATTCAAGGCTACTATGAACACCTTTACACATATAAACTAGAAAACCTAGAAGAGATGGATAAATTCCTGGAAAAATACAACCCTCTTAGCTTAAATCAGGAAGAATTAGATACCCTGAACAGACCAATAAAAAACAGTGAGATTAAAATGGTAATTTAAAAATCACCAAGAAAAAAAAGTCCAGGACCAGACAGATCCACAGAATTCTACCAGATATTCAAAGAATTGGTACCAATCCTTTTGACATTGTTCCACAAGATAGGGAAAGAAGGAACCCTCCCTAATTCATTCTGTGAAGCCAGCATCACCCTACTACCAAAACCAGGAAAAGACAAAACCAGAAAAGAAAACTACAGATTAATATCCTTGATAAACATTGATGCTAAAATTCTTAACAAAATACTAGCTAACCAAATCCAACATGTCAAAAAGATAATCCACCATAATCAAGTGGGTTGCATACCAGTGATGCAGGGATGGTTTAACACACACAAGTGAAAAAATGTGATATACCACATAAATACAGCAATAATGTTTACACGAACTTTAGTTTGTATTATTTCCTATACTCAGCACTGATTTAGTGTAATGTCTAAAGTTTGAGTGCCCTAGATATTTCTACTGTGAATTATTCCCTGATATTTACAGACTTAATTTTGGATTGAACATCTTTCGTATTTAATGCATCTGCAAAAATATATTTTAGTATGAACATTTTGGTGTTTTATAATTTGTAGTTTTTGAAAAAATGTTTTTCCAAATTCATTAGATTTGCAGGGTTTACTTCAATATAAACTCTCTGATGTTGAACAAAATTTCTGTTTCATTTCAAAACAAAAATCACATGATTATTTCAATAGATGCAGAAAAACCATTTGACAAAATCCAGCATCCTTTATGATTAAAACTCTCAGCAAAGTTGGCATACAGGGGTCAAAACTTCATGTAATAAAAGCTATCTATGACAAACCCACAGTCAACATCATAGTGAATGGGGAAGAGTTGAAAGCATTCCCTCTGAGAACAGAAAAAAAGAAAGGATGCCCATTGTCAACACTACACTTCAACATAGTTCTGGAGTCCTACCTACAGCAATAAGACAAGAAATAAAGGGCATCCAAATCAGTAAACAGGAAGTCAAACTGTACCTGTTTGCTGATGATATGATCGTTTACCTTGAAAACGCTGAGGACTCCTCCAGAAAGCTCCTAGAACTGATAAAAGAATTGAGCAGTTTCTGGATACAAGATTAATGTACACAAATCAGTAGTTCTTTTATTTACCAACAGGAACCAAATGGAGAAATAATAATCAGGAACTCAACCCTTTTACAATAGCTGAACAAAAATAAAATACTTAGGAACATATCTAATGAAGGAGTCAAAAGAACTCTACAAGGAAAACTACAAAACACTGCTGAAAGATATCATAGATGACACAAACAAATAGAAACACATCCTATGCTCATGGATGGGTAGAATCAAATTTGTGAAAATGACCATACTGCCTAAAGCAATCTACAAATTCAACAGAATCCTCATCAAAATACCACCATCACTCTTCACAGAATTAGAAAAAACAATTCTAAAATTCATATACAGCCCACATAGCCAAAGCAAGACTAAGAAAAAAGAACAAATCTCGAGGCACCACACTACCTGATTTCAAACTATAAGGCTATAGTCACCAAAACAGCATGGTACTGGTATAAAAATAGGCACATAGGCCAAAAGAAGAGAGAACCCAGAAATAAACCCAAATACTTACAGCCAACTGACCTTCAACAAAGCAAACAAAAACATAACGTGGGGAAAGTACACTCTTTTCAACAAATGGTGCTGGGATAATTGGTTAGCCACATGCAGGAGAATGAAACTGGATCCTCATTTTTCACCTTATATAAAAATCAACTCAAGATGAATTAAGGACTTAAACCTAAGACCTGAAACTATAAAACTTTTGCAAGATAACATTGGAAAAACCCTTCTAGGCATTGGCTGGGCAAAAATTTCATGACCAAAAACCCAAAAGCAAATGCAGTAAAAATGAAGACAAATAGCTGGGACCTAATTAAACTAAAGAGGTTTTGCATGGCAAATGAAACAGTCAGCGGAGTAAACAGAGAACTCACAGAGTGGGAGAAAATCCTCACAATCTATACATCTGCCAAAGGACTAATATCCAGAATCTACAGTGAATTCAAATGAATCAGTCAGAAAAAAAAAATGCCATCAAAAAGTGGACCAAAGACATGAATAGATAATTCTCAAAAGAAGATATACAAATGGCTAACAAACATTTAAAAAGTTCAACATCACTAATGATAAGGGAAATGCAAATCAAAACCACAATGCCATACCATCTTATTCCTGCAAGAATGGCCATAATCAAAATATCAAAAAACTGTAGATGTTGGCGTGGATGCAGTGATCAGGGAACACTTCTACACTTCTAGTGGAAATCTAAACTAGTACAGTTGCTATGGAAAAAAGTGGGGAGACTCCTTAACGAACTAAAAGTAGAACTACCATTTGATCCAGCAATCTCACCACTGGGTATCTACCCACAGGAAAAGAAGTCATTATTTGAAATATAGACCAATGGAACAGAGAACCCAGAAATAAACCCAAATACTGATTATTTGAAAAAGATACTTGAACATCCATATTTCTAGCAGCACAATTCACAATTTCAAACTCATGGAACCAACCAAAATGCCCATCAATCAACAAGTAGATAAAAAAACTATGACATATACATATATGTTGGAATACTACTCAGCCACAAAAAGAAATTAACAGCATTTGCAATGACCTGGATGATACTGGAGATTATTATTCTAAGTGAAGTAACTGAGGAATGGAAAACCAAACATCGTATGTTCTTGCCGATATGTGGGAGGTAAGCTATGAGGATGCAAAGGCATAAGAATGATAAAATAGACTTTGGAGACTTGGGGGAAAGAGTGGGAAGGGGGAGGGATAAAAGATACCATATATGGTGCAGTGTATACTGCTCAGGTGATGGGTCCATCAGGGTCTCACAAATCACCACTAAATAACTTACTCATCTAACCAAATACCACCTGTACCCCAATAAATGGAACAATGAAATTAAGAAAAAAATCATTCTTATACTTACAGACCAGCTCACATAATGAATATTTCATAAACTATTACACACAGGCTGGGCATGGTGGCTCACACCTGTAATCCCAGCATTTTGGGAGGCTGATGTGGGTGGATCACCTCAGGTCAGAAGTTCAAGGCCAGCCTGACCAACAGAGTGAAACCCTGTCTCTACTAAAAATAAAAAAATTAGCTGGGTGTGGTGGCGGGCACCTGTAATCCCAGCTACTTGGGAGGCTGAGGCAGGGGAACTGCTTGAACCTGAAAGGCAGAGATTGCAATGAGCCAACATCACACAATTGCACTCCAGTCTGGGCAACAGAGCAAGACTCCAGCTCAAAAAAAAAAAAAAAAAAAAGGAAAAAAGAGAAAAAAAACTACTAAACAAAAAAAATTATGGTTCTAACATGATTAACAGTCAAGTTAAAACAGAGAATTTGCATGGGGAGATTCTGAAGCATAAGCCAAAAGGTTATAAAGTAATAAATTTAATACAAAGCAGAGAGCATAGATTTACTTTCAGTATTTGAGAATTTTTGTTTTTTTCTAGTAAATTAGACACCTTAAAATGATTTGTTTTGTTCTAATATTACTTTTGGCTAAAAATAGTTTCTAACTTACACTAACACAAACACACTCCATAATTTATTTACACCTAAGATTTATCTTTAGACTAATAGATCTGTATATTTAATTCCATATAAATCAATACTAAGAGTCCATATGTGCTTGCAGCCAGAGGCCACATGTTCAAAGAAAAATATATTAAAATTTTAAAAAATATTTATTCAGGACTCAGAAATGTATGGATTTTACTTATCTTTGTATATAATTTTCATTATGACCATAAAAATGACTCTGTGGTCAATAACAATTTAACTGTACATTTAAAAATAACTAAAACTGAAGAACTGAATTGCTTGTAATATAAAGAATAAATGCTAGAGGTAATGGATATCTCATTTCCTCTAATGTGATTATATCACATGCCTGTATCAAAATATGCCATATATGACATAAGCATATACACATATTACATATCCACAAAAATTAAGAAAAATAAATTTAAATGTAAAAACAAGAATAAAATTTAACCTATAGGAACAATATTCTTTAACTTATTGGCAATTTAAAGCCACTGGCAAAAAGATTACTAGAGATGTCACTCCATTATCTTACCAAATAGTGTATTGTAGAAATAGTAACAACCATTGAGTAAGGTGGAATAGGTTAAAGTTAGTGGCATAATGCTTCAATGAATTCACGATAGTATTTAACATGTTAAAAATGCTGAACTGAAAAGTTAAGTTCACACATAATTTAAAAATATACTGTATATTATTCCATAAAAGTACAGTAACATACTACTAACAATGTTAACTAAAGAATGTTTTTTCTTTCATAATAATGCATAAAAATACTACTCTGAACACCTACCTCATGCATCACTCAACATTGTAAGTTAACCCAAAGAGCCTCTCTACTTAAATTTTCATCATGTATCTTACATTTTAATGTCCTTACCTTTCCATAGAAAAAATCATAAATGCCTACCTAATAAAAAAGAATCTCTTATATCTTTAATGCAGCTACAATTAGTCACACGTTTTCACATGTGAATACACCAGGAATGATGAAACAACATGAAGTAATTTAAGAGTTTAACTCCATTATTCGCTTTTTTAAAATTCTATTTTCAAAAAAGTTATACTTTGATTGTAATTATAACTCTCCAAAAAATATTCTACTTCTTTTAAAGTTATATACAAATAATGTTTACACGAACTTTAGTTTGTATTATTTCCTATACTCAGCACTGATTTAGTGTAATGTCTAAAGTTTGAGTGCCCTAGATATTTCTACTGTGAATTATTCCCTGATATTTACAGACTTAATTTTGGATTGAACATCTTTCGTATTTAATGCATCTGCAAAAATATATTTTAGTATGAACCTTTTGGTGTTTTATAATTTGTAGTTTTTGAAAAAATGTTTTTCCAAATTCATTAGATTTGCAGGGTTTTCTTCAATATAAACTCTCTGATGTTGAACAAAATAACTGCCTCAGACTTTTCCTCTAGTACAAAATGTGTACAATAAGATCCACGAGACAAGTAAATGTATTACAACCTTCTTCATATTTGTAATGCTTTTTCAAAATAAATACTCTTCTGCACTTTAAAGACATATTTTCTGATCTTTTGATGGTAATTAGATTTTTAATGCTTTTATTCAGTATGAACTCTCTGATTTTGAGTAAGATGTGAGCAAGTATTAATGGCTTTTTTACTTTGTCTATATTTGTATATTTGTTCTCAAATATAAATGCTTACCAGTGCAATAAGCTGTGAGCATTGGTTAGAAGCTTGGCCACATTGTTCACATTGGTAGTTTTTTCCAGTATAAATGATCTTATGTACAATCAAGTGTAACAATTATTTAAAGGCTTTGTCACATTCTTCACATTTCTAGGATTTGTCAGCAGCATGATTTGGTTTAGAAAAGTTTGAGATGCTGTCAAAGGCACTGGCACATCTTTCAGATTTGTAGAGTATCTTCAGTATGAATAATCTTATATCTGCTAAGAATTGAGGACTTTTTTAGGCTTTCTGTATTATTCACACTTGTAAGATTTCTCTCCAACATGAGTTATCTTATCTGTAGTAAGATGTGAGGATTGGTTAAAGGCTTTGCCAATTTTTTCCCATTTGTAGGGTTGCTGTCCAGCATGAATTTTCTTATGTTTAGTTAGGGCTGAGGACCAGAAAAACACCTTGCCACATTCTTCACATTTGTAGAGTTTTACTCCAGTATGAATTACCTTATGTTTAATAAAGGTTGAAGACCGGTTAAAAGATTTGCCACATTCCATGGGAAACCTGCCCCTGTGATTCAGTTACCTCCCACTGGGTCTCTCCCACAACACGTGGGGATTCAAGATGAGATTTGGGTGGGGTTACAGCCAAACTGTATCACCAGCCTTACCCCTGGGCAGAAGCAGCAGCAGTCTGCCTGGCTGGATTCAAATGATTCTGAGACTTCTATAGTCTATGCCTCCAGCTCTCTCCCTCACCCAGGCTATGGTGTCTGAAATTCCACCATTAGAGTGTCATTTCTTGGGCTGTTAAAGGGACCAGGCTCTTTATAAAGCGAACGCCCCTGAGCAAGCCATTGATTTATCAGGTATCTTCTCTTCCCTGCCAGAAGGAAGGAAGCTAAGGTGCATGTAGGGCGTACTGTGTGCCCAGGCACTGTGCCAGATGCTTTGGATACTTGGAGTCATTGAATTCTCATAGTAACCCTGTGAGAGAGGGAGTCTTTTCCCCACATTGTAGAAAAAGGAAAAAGGGCTCAGAGGGATCAAGAAATATCCCTGAGATCACATGGCTCCTAGTGGAGTCAGGATCCAAACCTGGTATCTGATTCCTTAGCCCTTGGGGGTCCGGAGGCTGCTGAACAAGAGAGGAGGTGGAGAGGAGAGAAAGCTGCAGGAATACCACTGTACACCCTTCTTGATTTAGAAAGACTGTATGAAAATTCTGAACAGTGAACAGAATAAACAATAAAGGTGCAATGGGAAAAAAAAGATTTCCCACATTCTTCAGACTTGCAGGGTTTCTTTCCAGTTTGAATTCTCTTATGGTTACTCAGGACTGAAGACTACTTAAAGGCTTTGCCACATTTTTCACATTTTTTTTTTTTTTTTTTTTTTTTGAGACGGAGTCTCGCTCTGTCGCCCAGGCTGGAGTGCAGTGGCACAATCTCGGCTCACTGCAAGCTCCGCCTCCTGGGTTCACGCCATTCTCCTGCCTCAGCCTCTCCCAGTAGCTGGGACTACAGGTGCCCGCCACCACGCCCAGCTAATTTTTTGTATTTTTAGTAGAGACGGGGTTTCACTGTGGTCTCGATGTCCTGACCTCGTGATCCGCCCGCCTCGGCCTCCCAAAGTGCTGGGATTACAAGCGTGAGCCACCGTGCCCAGCCACATTTTTCATATTTATAGGGTTTCTCTTCAGTATGAATTATTTTTTGTTGAGGATCATTTAAAGGCTTTGCCACATTCCTCACATTTGTAAGGTTTCTCTCCAGTGTGCATCCTCTTATGTCTACTTAGGGGTGAGGACCATATGCTTTGCCACATTCTTCACATTTGTAGGGTTTATTTCCAGTATGAATTATCTTATGTGTAGTAAGATTTGAGAATCAATTAAAAGCTTTCCCACATTCTTCACACATGTAAGGTTTCTCTCCAGTGTGAATTATCTAATGTTTAGTAGATTTGAGGATTAAAAGCTTTTTCAAATTCTTCACATTTGTAGGGTTTCTCTCCAGTGTGCATCCTCTTATGTTTAGCATTGATGACCATATAAATGCTTTGCCACATTCTTCACATTTGTAGGGTTTCTCTCTAGTATGAATTCTCTCATGTTCAGTAAGGGTTGAGAAACATATAAATGCTTTGCCACATTCTTTACCCTTTTTAAGGTTTCTCTCAAGTATGAATCCTCTTATGCTTAAAAAGGGTTGAGGACCAGATAAATGATTTGCCACATTCGTCACACTTGTAAGGTTTCTCTCCAGTATGAGTTATCTTATGCATACTAAGATTTGAGGATCGATTAAATGCTTTGCCACATTCTTCACACTTGTAAGGTTTCTCTCCAGTATGAATTATCTTATGTGTACTAAGATTTGAGGATTGATTAAAAGCTTTGCCACATTCTTCACATTTGTAGGGTTTCTCTCCAGTGTGAATCCTCTTATGTTTAGATAGGGTTGAGGACAATATAAATGCCTTGCCACATTCTTCACATTTGTAGGGTTTCTCTCCAGTATGAATTATGTGCAGTAAGGGTTGAGGATTGGCTAAAAGCTTTGCCACATTCTTCACATTTGTAGGGTTTCTCTCCAGTGTGCACCCTCTTATGTGTAGTTAGGGCTGAGGATCGGCTAAATGCTTTACCACAGTCTTCACATTTGTAGGGTTTCTCTCTAGTATGAATTTTCTTATGTTCAGTAAGGTTTGAGGACCATATAAATGCTTTGCCACATTCTTCACACTTGTAAGGTTTCTCTCCAGTATGAATTATCTTATGTTTAGTAAGATTTGAGGATCGATGAAAAGCTTTGCCACATTCTTCACATTTGTAGGGTTTCTCTCCAGTGTGAATCCTCTTATGTTTAGTTAGGGTTGAGGGCCATATAAATGCTTTGCCACATTCTTCACATTTGTAGGGTTTCTCTCCAGTATGAATTATCCTATGTGTAGTAAGGTGTCCGAATTGGCTAAAAGCTTTGGCGCATTCTTCACATTTGTAGGGTTTCTCTCCAGTGTGCAGCCTCTTATGTCTAGTTAGGGTTGAGGACCATACAAATGCTTTGCCACATTCTTCACATTTGTAGGGTTTCTCTCCAATGTGCATCCTCTTATGTATGGTTAGTGCTGAGGGTTGGCTAAATGCTTTGCCACATTCTTCACATTTGCAGGGTTTCTCTCCAGTGTGTATCCTCTTGTGTATGGTTAGCATTGAGGGTTGGCTAAATGTTTTGCCACATTCTTCACACTTGTAAGGTTTCTCTCCAGTATGAGTTATCTTATGTACAGTATAATTTGAGGATTGATTAAGAGCTTTGCCATATTCTTCACATTTGTAGGGCTTTTCTTCAGTATGAGTTTTCTTATGATTAGTAAGGGTTGAGGACCAATTAAAGGTTTTTCCACATTCTTTACATTTGTAGGACTTCTCTGTAGTATATATGCTTTTATGCTGGGTTTTGTGTGAAAGCATGCAAAATGATTTGACACAATTTTTACATTTGAAAGGTTTCTTTCTAGTATGCCTTATCTTATGTCTGTTTAAATTTATAAATTTATAAAAGACTTTCAAATATTTACTACATTGAGATGCTTTGCCCTGGGTAGTTGTGAAACACTGGTTAAGTCCATTATAACCTTCTTTGTGTACCTTACACTCATCCACACTTTTACAACCTTTTCTTAACTGTAAATTCTCATGTCCACGTTTTTCAAATCTTCTTAGTATTACTTTTTGAAAGGAATCTTCCATGCCCTGCTCTGGCCAAATGTCTTGAGCAAAATGAGGACATATATCTGAAAAAAAATTAAAATAATTTACTCCACTTACTATATTGACATAAATATAGTTTAAAAATCTTACCTATAAAATTATACAACCTACATAAACAAGATGGTTTTGCAAAATACCACAGACCCTAATTCTTTCACAGACATTTAAATGTAACAAAAACATACAAACCAAAATATATCTGTGGGAAATTTATAAATCAGTTAAGTTTGTGCAGTGTTCCTGAAGAGCACAATGCAAAAACCACATAGAAAAAGAAAAGTCTAAATTTACCCAACACAGCTTTTCCTGCTTCCCACTATAACATAGTGCCTTTAGAAGTAAATTGCAAACCCTTGATTTCTGTTTTAAAAGAAAGGTAAAATACTGGCACATTCATTATCATTTCTGGCTTTTAGGGGCTTTTTCCTGACACTGTTTCCTGTCTCTCATGACATAAAGTGCTGACAGAAATGGTGGTATACTTTGGAATGAGAGTTTGAGTCTGCTGAGACCAAAGAAAAATGTTCCAGCAGCAGCCAAACTGCAGTACCACAGAAAAGGAACAGGTGTAGCAAGTGATTACTGACTCCTACAAAGTAACATGAATAAACTCTCTTAACTAAAAACTAAACACAAAATTTCAGACAATACAGGTCCTAAGAATATGTTTGAAAAACTCTCATAATGACGAGCCAAGACAATTGTTTTCAGACTATGTCAGGACAAAGCTACATTATAAAAATTTTGACAGGTAGATTTTTTTTAATGTAACAAACTGAAAGCTTATAATATATACAAAATATGGCAGTATCATCCCACCAAAAATATCATAAAATTTTCTGAAAGAAAACATAAAAAAATAAGATTTATACATTAAGAATTGGTAATAAATTGAATAATACTGATTAAAACAGGAAGAGAGACAAGTATGGAAAATCAGAAAAATGAGGACGAGAACAAAAATATTTAACATTTCATAAAAACAGAAACTGTGGAGGTAAAAAATACAAAAGAAAACTAACAGATCCTAAAAGTTAGAAAAAATGATGTAAAAATAAAGAAGCTCAGTTGCGCTTTTGGCTGGGGGGGCGGTGGCTCATGCCTGTAATCCCAGCACTTTGGGAGGCTGAGGCAGGCGGATCATGAGGTCAGGAGATCAAGACCATCCTGGCTAACAGGGTGAAACCCCATCTCTACTAAAACAATACAAAAAATTAGCTGGGCATGGTGGCAGGCACCTGTAGTCCCAGCTACTCGGGAGGCTGAGGCAGGAGAACGGCGTGAACCCAGGAGGCAGAGCTTGTATTGAGCCAAGAATGTGTCACTGCACTCCTGCCTGGGTGACAGAGCGAGACTGCATCTCAAAAGAAAAAAGAAAAAGAAAAGAAAAAAAAAGCTCAACAAACTAGAAGAAAGATATTTATAACAAACAAAATATATAACCACAATTTCAAAAGTCACAGATGGAAAGATTATATTTGAAGGTGCAAGATAAAAAGGATATGCCAGGCCAGGTGCAGTGGCTCAAGTTGCAATCCAGGCACTTTCGGAGGCCGAGGTGAGCGGTTCACCTGAGGTAAGCAGTTTGAGACCAACCTGGCCAACACGATGAAACCCCGTCTCTACAAAAACTACAAAAATGAGCCGGGTGTGGAGGTGTGTGCCTGTAATCCCAGCTACATAGGAGGCCGAGGCTGGAATACCAATTGAACCTGGGAGGCGGAGATTGCAGTGAGCTGATGTCACAGCACTACACTCCAGCTTGGCTGGAAGATAGAGTGAGTCTATGTCTCCAAAAAACAAACAAAAAAAAACACAAAAAAAGAAAAAAGTGATGTGCCATTTACAAACATAGTCTTATGATATAATCAGTGAACTGTTAACAAAAATTTTGAAGGCCATAACAGAACTGTGTGATGTAGTCATGAAAAAAGTTAAACATAGCTATTAAATGAGAATGATACCATCAGTGAATCTGTCCTGCCCAATTAAAAAAATAAGAAACCTCCAAAATAAACAAATTCTAAAAAAAAATTGGAACTGCATATGCCCTAGATATAAAAGGTGCTGAAAACAGTTTCTTCCACTTAAAATAACATGATTCAAAAAAAAACATACAAAAATACATTATTTTCTGTAAAAAAATACGCAAATACACAAAAGTAGAATTTCTTAGCATTATCCTAGTAGTGCAGAAAACATTTTTAATTATTCTCTGAAATTTGAAAGATAAAAGCAGAGAAATCATTATAAACATCTGTTAATGAATATACAACATAAAAAATATAAATAGCAACATAAATGACAAGTCTTAGAGAAGATGTAATAAAAAAGAATTTTTGTATACAACTTAAAGATTTTTTTTCCAGATTAAAATACATGGTTGTATTTTTTACAGGTTATATGTAATCCCCAATGTACCACAAAAATATTTGTATAAATACACAAACCAGGCTGGGTGTGATTGCTCATGCCTGTAATCCCAGCACTTTGGGAGGTCCAGGCAGGTGGATCATGAGGTCAAGAGATCGAGACCATCCTGGCCAACATGGTGATACCCCATCTTACTAAAAATGCAAAAATTAGCAGGGCATAGTGGCATACGCCTGTATTTCCAGCTACTCAGGAGACGGAGGCAGAAGAATCACTTCAACCTGGGAGGCAAAGATTGGAGTAAGCCGAGATACACCACTGCACTCCAGCCTGGGTGAGAGAGTGAGACTCTGTCTCAAAAAAAAAAAAAAAAAAAAAAAATTTGTATACAACATGTTATTTTTTTTTGGCAGATTAAAATATATTGTATCTTTCAGAAGTTATATGAAATCCCCAAGGTACCATAAAAATATTTGTATAAATACACAAAAGAAGCTGGGCACAGTGTCTCACACCTATAATTACAGCATTTTGGGAGGCCAAGGTGGGTGGATCACCCAGGTCAGGAGTTCCTGACCAGCCTGATCAACATGGAGAAACGCTGTCTCTACTAAAAATACAAAATTAGCTAGGTGTGGTGGTGCATGCCTGTAATGCTAGCTACTCGGAAGGCTGAGGCAGAAGAATCGCTTGAACCCAGGAGGCGGAGGTTGTGGTGAGCTGAGATCATGCCATTGCACTCCAGCTTGGACAATAAGAGCAAAACTCCACCACAAAAAAAAAAAAAAAAGAAGAAGAAGAAAGAAAACAATGAAAGCATATAAATACAAACTTCAAAAAGACACAATGATGGAAAAAGACTGAGCGACACAGATGCAAAAATCAAATAAAATGCTTAATAAAATAAGCCTCTTTCAGAAACTTATTTAAATATATAGAAAATTAGCTTTTAAATTGAGATGTATTTTCAATAAATAGATTTATTAAAACATTTTAAAAGCCAAAATACATTTTGCCTTTCTACAAGAGTCAGTTGAGATCTAATTTTAAGGCCGGGTGCAGTCACTCACGTCTGTAATCCCAGCACTTTGGGAGGCTGAGAAAGATGGATGACAAGGTCAAGGGTTCAAGACCAGCTTGGCCAACATGGTGAAAGCCCGTCTCTACTAAAAATACAAAAATTAGCAGGGTGTCGTGGTGGGCACCTGAAACCTTAGCTACTCGAGAGGCTGAAGCAGAAAAATCACTGGAAACAAGAAGGCGAAGGTTGCAGTAAGCGGAGATCATGCCACTGCACTCCCGCCTGGGTAAAAGAGAGAAACTCTATCTCCAAAAACAAAATAAATAAAATAAATCTAATGATTAAAAAAACTAGAAGTGGCAGGATGGAAGTAGACATTCCATGCAAACATTAATCAAATGACAGCAGAAACAGTCAAAATAATCATACACAAGCTACCTCTTAAGTCAAAAAGCATGATATTTTATAAAATATACTTGACATCAAAACTCCAAAGAAACAAAGGACATCAAAAAGCAATAGATTCATTCACTGGCAACCTATGAGAAATCTGTATGTGCGTGTGTGTGTGTGTGTGTGTGTGTCTCACATTAGGGTTCCAAATATATAAAGCAAATATTGATAGAATGAAGAAACACATAGAAATATAATTAGAGGAAGGTATTTTAATAACACACTTTCTGTAACAAAAACTAAAACAAGAAAGAATGTTAATAAGGGAACAGACTACTTAAAGGCTGTATAAAACAATTATTCCAGAGTTATGGAGAACATTCCTTAACAACATCAGAATACACACCCTTCTCAATCGCTCATATAACATTTTCCTTGATAGATCACATCTTAGGCCAAAAAGGAAGTCTTACCAAATTTATTTTATTTATTTATTTATCTATCTATCTATCTATCTATCTATCTATCTATCTATCTATCTATCTATCTATCTATCTATCTATCTATCTTGAGATGGAGTTTTGCTCTTGTTGCCCAGGCTGGAATGCAATGGCACAATCTAGGCTCACTACAACCTCTGCCTCCCGGGTTCAAGCTATTCTCCTGCCTCAGCCTCCCGAGTAGCTGGGATTACAGGCACCCGCAACCACACCTGGCTAATTTTGTATTTTTAGTAGAGACGGGGTTTCTCCATGTTGGTCAGGCTGGTCTCAAACTCCCAACCTGAGGTGATCCACCTGCCTCAGCCTCCCAAAGTGCTGTGATTACAGGTGTGTGCCACTGCAATCAGACTTCAAAATTTTTAAAAGTAAAATTTTATGAACTACTTTCTATTACAAAAATGGAATGAGAGTGTACAATGATAAGAGAAAAAAACCATAAAATTTACAAATATATAGAAATTAACACACTATTGAGTGTGCTCTTATGCAAAGGTTGAAATAGTTAAATTATGAAGAGGTCCATCCTGTTCAATGCAATCTACATATTTAATGCAATGTTTTCCAAATTCCTCATTGCATTTTTAAAGAAATAGAAACAGCAACCCTGAAAGTATATAGAAGCTCAGGAGACAATAAAGTACCCAGGAAACTTAAAAAAAAAAAAAAAAAATGCTGGAGGCATTAAAGATCTTAATTCAAAACACATTACAAAGCTACAGAATTAAAATAATTTCATATGAGCATAAAGGTAAATAAGTAGACTATACAATAGAATGCAGCACATATATAAACTTTTACATATATTGTCATATAAGGAGTCATTTACATACTCTTAATTATAGCAGCATTGTTACTTTGTAAGCCAATAGGTGAAAGCAATGTAAATTTCTTCCACTAAATAATTCAGTAGATATAATTTGAAATATAAAACTTCTGAGGCCGGGCACGGTGGCTCATGCCTCTAAACCCAGCATTTTGGGAGGCTGAGGCAGGCGGATCACCTGAGATTGGGAGATTGAGACCAGCCTGACCAACATGGAGAAACACCATATCTACTAAAAATACAAAATTAGCCAGTGTGGAGGCACATGCCTGTAATCCCAGGTACTTGGAGGGCTGAGGCAGTAGAATCACTTGAACCTTGGATGCAGAGGTTGCAGTGAGCCGAGATCGTGCCATTGCACTCACTCCAGCCTGGGCAACAAGAGTGAAACTCTGTCTAAAACAAAAAGAAAAAAGACATTCTAGAATATAATTCAGTACTCAAAAGGCAGGAAATATTCAATGAACTACAAATATAAATCTTGACGGCATTATGCAAAATGAAATGAGCCAGCCACAAAAAGAGATTGTATGAGATATATGAAGGACTTACACTCTTAGAAACAAAGAACAGAGTGGTATTTGCAAAGTGCTATAAAACAGAAAAAATTGGGGCCAGGCATGATGGCTCATATGTGTAATCCCAGCACTTTGGGAGGCTGAGGCAGGTGGATCACCTAAGGTCAGGGGTTTGAAACCAGCCTGCCCAACATGGTGAAGCCCCATGTCTACTAAAAATGTAAAAATTAGCCAGGCATGGCAGTGGGCACCTGTAATCCCAGCTACTCAGAAGGCTGCGGCACTAAAATTGCTTGAACCTGGAAGGTGGAGGTTGCAGTGAGCTGAGATCGCACCACTGCACTCCAGCGAGGGTGACAGAACAAGACTCCATCTCAAAAAAGAAAAAAAGAAGGAAAAATTGGTAGCTGTTTAATATGTATTAAGATTTAGCTTTGCAAGATAAAAACATTTTAGCAATATGTTGCATTACAATGTCAAGATAATTAATATGACTAAACTGAATATTTAAAAATATTTTGTGGTAAATTTTGTTGTGTTTTCTGGACAAGCAAAAATAAACAATAATACCTAAAAGAGATAAAGAATTATGATTGTTTTAAATTATATTCAAATCCAAAAATGTTTCTACCACACAAAAATTACATAGATTCACAAATAAATAGGATGTTGAAATTACAAGAATTTTATGACTTCTCATCTACACAGGATTAGAAAACCATTAACAAACTTACACAACAAATATACACGTTATTAAAAAAATACAAGGATAACATTTATACAGGCAAACAAACATAGAGATAATTCTATCGGAAAAAGACATATGGCTAATTCATATATGATTTTGCTCCACAATGTCTTAAATTGTATAAAGTTAAAATATTGGCACGCACAATTATAATACATACTAAAAAATCAAAACACAATTAATGGATGTGTGGTAGCATACCCTAACATATATAACATAAAAATATAAAATTCCAAAACAAAATTAAAACATGGAATGTAAAAGTTATTAGATACCATCAACTAGATCAATATATTCATTAAGAAAATCTCAGAAGAATAATATGGGGAAAAAAATAACATAGAGATTATTTGAAAATAAAAAAGGGTGAGAACTTCCCAAATTTTGATGTAATAAAAGGAAAAAATATTTCTAGCCAATAATATTTGATTTAAATGTATTTCTCTTTAAAAAGATGAAAATAAAAAAACAAAAAACAAAATAAAAGGTAAGGGTATTCATCACCAATAGCACAGTTCTACCAAAAAAAATGGTACATGGTGGCCAGGCACCATGGCTCATGCCTGTAATTTTACAGTTTTAGGAGGCCAAGACTGTCAGAACACTAGAGGCCAGGAGTTGCAGGTCAGCCTCAGTAATACAATGAGACTCTACATATAATAAAAACTGCTATAATGAGTCCATTTTGTTTAAAAATAAAATACTACTGGACAGTATCATAAAACCATATATAAAATAAAGCTCTCTATTAAATGTAAATACACATAGAAATTTTTACTATCGTAATGATGATGCATATAACTCTTAAAGCTATTCTGTAGAATATTTAAAACAGGATAAAAACCTGCATAAATGTTAATACACAATATAAAATAATTTTAATATTAATAAACTGAAAAATATAGAGGTATAATCTTTATATTCAATTGAAGTTGTCATGAGATATAAATATATTGTTTTAATTTTAAGATGTTTCATGTAAACTCCATTCTTTAAGATGATATGGTTTGGCCATGTCCCAACCCAAGACTCATCTTTAATTCCCACATGTTATGGGAGGGACATGGTGGAAGGTAGTTGAATCATGGGAGCAGGTCTTTTCTGTGCTGGTCTCATGACAGTGAATAAGTCTCATGAAATCTGAAGGCTTTATAAGGCAGAATTTTCCTGCACAAGCTCTCTCTCTTGTCTGCCACCATGTGAGACATGCCTTTCACCTTCCACCATGATTGTGAGGTCTCCCCGGTCACACAAAACTGTAAGTCCAATAAACCTCTTTCTTTTCTAAATTGCCCAGTCTCAGGTATGTCTTTATCAGCAGCATAAAAACAGACTAATACACAAGATGATTATGAAGATAATATTTATAGAAACTATGCAAAACAAGATATAAAAAATAATTGAAGCATATCACTACGCAATTAAAATGAAATTTAAGGCAATAAACCAACATATAAAAAATACCACTGAGGAACACATAAAACAATCACAATAAAAGTAGTAACTTCATTTTTAATAAATAATTTTAAATATAAATTAATTAAACTACTTAATAGAAAAAAATACAATCTCAGGACTTTGGAAGATTAAGATGGGCTGATGACTGGATCTCAGAAGTTTGAGACCAGCCTCGACAATGTAGCAAAACTCTGTCTCAACCATAAATACAAAAAAAACTAGCTAGGTGTGATGGTACACACTTGTAACCCAGCTACCTGAGAGGCTGACATGAGAGAATTCTTCTGAGTTTGAGAGGCTGAGGCTGCCGTGAGCCATGATCACAACACTGCAAACCAGCCTGGTTGACAGAGTGAGACCTACCTCAAAAATAAATGAATAAACAAGTAAATAGATGAAATTATAAAAAGAAAAACTACGCCGGGCGCAGTGGCTCACGCTTGTAATTCCAGCACTTTGGGAGGCCAAGGCGGGCGGATCACGAGGTCAGGAGACCGAGACCACGGTGAAACCCCGTCTGCACTAAAAATACAAAAAAAATTAGCCGGGCGTGGTGGCAGGCACCTGTAGTCCCAGCTACTCGGAGAGGCTGAGGCAGGAGAATGGTGTGAACCCGGGAGGTGGAGCTTGCAGTGAACCGAGATTGCACCACTGCAGTCCAGCCTGGGCAACAGAGCGAGACTCCGTCTCAGAAAAAAAAAAGAAAAACTAAAATGCTTTAGTGGCTTAAGAAAAAGCAAACAATATGCTACCTACAAGGGACTCATTTTAGCATTGAGTCAAATAGGCTGAAAATTACATAGTGCAAAAACCTGTATTTTATGAAAATAGTAACTACAATTGGGTATTAGACATATTTTAAGTCAAGTGCTAACGTGAGACACACTGATAGTATATATCGGTAAAATGGGTTGACTTACCACAAATTTATAACTATTATATCTATCTATCTATCTATCTATCTATCTATCTATCTATCTATCTATCTATCTATCTATCTATCTATCTATCTATCTATCTATCTATCTATCTATCTATCTATCTGTATGTGTATGTACAACATCAGGGCTCCAAAATACATAAAGCAAATATTGACAAAAGTAAAGCAAGAAATATATAGCAACATAATAATTGTAGACATCAAGACCCGATTTTCCATAATAGAAAATCACATTAAACAAAAAATAAGAAAACAGAAAACCTAGACAACATTATAGACTGTATCAATTATTTTGCATATAGGTGAATACTGGAGAGTGGATAACTTATAAAGAAATAATCTTTATTTGGCTCACAATTTAGCAGACTGTAGAAAATGTGCCAGCATCTGCTTCTGGTGAGAGTGTCACCAAGCTTACAGTCATGGTTGAAGGCAAAGAGTAACTGCACATATTACATGACGAGAGACAGAGCAAGTATGAGGTGAAGGAGCCTGGTTCTTCTAATAAACCTGCTTTCATTTGAATTAATGGAGTGTAAACATTTTCATTACCGAGAGGATGGTGCCAAGCTATCTACGAGGACTTTGCCCCCATGACCCAAACACCTCCCACCAGGTCTCACATCCAACATTAAAAATTACATTTAATCACAAGGTTTGCAGGACATGAACATCAAAACCATATTATAGACCAACTAGGTTTAACAGATGAGTATAGAACTTTCCAGTCAAAAGCAAGAAAATACACAATATTCTTATTTGCACCTGGTGTATTCTGTTAGGACACATACTAAGTTTTAACAAATTTAAGAATGCCAGGTGGGTGGTGTAGCTCATGCCTATAATCTCAACACTTAGACCAAGGTGGGAGGATCACTTGGAGTTAAAACTTTGAGGCCAGCCTGGGCAACTCTATCCCTACAAATAATCAAAGAATTATTCAGACACGGTACTTTATGTTTGCAGTCCCAACTACTTGAGACACTGAGGTGGAAAGATCACTTGAGCCCAGTAGGTTGAGACTGCAGTGAGCCAAAATCATGCCAGTACACTCCAGCCTGGGTGACAGAGTAAGATCCTGTCTCCAAACAAAAACCACAACAAACACAACAACAATAACAAATAAATTTAAGAAGACCAAAATTACACACTTTGTGCTGTCTGACCAAAACTGAACTAGAAATTAAAAAACTGAACAATATAAAATATATAAAAATAAAACACACTTTTCAACATATTTTTGCTCAGGAATCAAAAAAACATTAATTTTTCAAAATGTCAATACAACCTACAGTGGTAGCCATATTCAATATAATTTTTATGGCCGGGTGAGGTGGTTCACACCTGTAATCCTAGTACTTTGGGAAGCTGAGGTGGGTGGATTGCCTGAACTCAGGAATTCTAAACCAGCCTGGACAACACAGTGAAACCCCGTCTCCACTAAAAATACAAAAAAATTTAGCTGGGCATGTAATCCCAGCTACTCTGGAGGTTGAGACAGGAGAATTGCTTGAACCTGGGACACAGAAGTTGCAGTGAGCTGAGATCATGCCACTGCACTCCAGCCTGGGCAACAGAGCAAGACTCCATCTCAAAAAATAATAATAATAATTTTTATATAAATCCAAATAGGGTTTAAGGAAACATTGTTTAAAATGTTAAAATTTTATTATGAACTATAGACAAACACCCATGAAAAACAACAGACATTATATTTTCTGATTTTGAAACACATTAAAAGCAACAGTAACAAAAACAATTTGGTACTGACACAAAGACAGATAAAGAGATGAAAAAACAGAATAGAGAGCCCAGAAATGAACCCTTCTGTATAAGGCCAAATAATCTCCCACAAAATTAACATGAGCACACAGTAGAAAAAAGATAATCTTTTCAAAAAATTATGTTGAAAGCTGAATATCCATACTGATAAAATGAAGTTCGATTATTTCCCTATACCATATGTGAAAAATCTTTTCATTAGACATAGGAAGATAATTTTTTTTTTTTTTTTTTTTGGAGACAGAGTCTCGCTCTGTTGCCCAGGCTGGAGTGCAGCCCAGGTGGAGTGCAGCGGTGTGGTCTTGGCTCACTGCAACCTCTGCCTCCTGGGTTCAAGTGATTCTCCCACCTCAACCTCCTGAGTTGCTGGGATTAACATGCACGCCATCATGCTCGGCTAGTTTTTTTGTATTTTTAGTAGAGACGGGGTTTCACCATGTTGGCCAGGCTTGTCTTGAACTCCTGTCCTTATGATCCGCCCACTTCAGCCTCTCAAAGCGCTGAGATTACAGGCATGAACCACCGCGCCCGACCGGATAACTTCTTAATCTCTTTAAAATATATAGGGAAAACATGACATTAGTCTTGGGGCCATTTTCTTAGATATAAAATTAAATGCATGAGCATCAAAGAAAAAAACAAAAAATTTAACTACACTACACTTCAACATTTCTGCACATATAAATATTTAAAAGACAGATAATGCCTCCTAGAAAGTGAGTGAAAATATTTACAAATCACATGTGATAGGAGTCAATATTCAAAAACTATAAACTTTTAAAACCAAACAATAGCCGGGCGTGGTGGCTCACACCTGTAACCGCAGCACACTGAAAGGCAGAGGCAGTCGGATCACGAGGTCAGGTGTTCCAGACCATCCTGACCAACATGGTGAAACTCTGTCTCTACTAAAAATACAAAAATGAGCCAGGCATGGTGGCACATGCCTGTTATTTCAGCTACTCACGAGGCTGAGGCAGAAGAATCCCTTGAATCCAGGAGGCAGAGGTTGCAGGGAGCCGAGATCTCACCATTGCATTTCAGCCTGAGCGACAGAGCAAGACTTTGTCTCCCCCCCCCCAAAAAAAAAAAAAAACAACTAAACAATAAAATTGAATAACTTTATTTAGAAATAGACAAATTGAAATAAATTTTCATCAAAAATTTGAAAGGCCACTCAAAACTAATTTGTACAGAAATGCATAAAAGTCATAATGAAAAACAAAATCCCCTCACACTCAAATGGCCACTATAAATTTTTGTGAAAACACCAAATCTGTTGATGATGCAATAAAAATAAAACCCTTGGCCGGGCGTGGTGGCTCAAGCCTGTAATCCCAGCACTTTGGGAGGCAGAGGTGGGCAAATCCCGATGTCACGAGTTTGAGACCAGCCTGACCAACATGATGAAATCCCGTCTCTACTAAAAATACAAAAGTTAGCTGGGTTGATTGTCGGTGGAAAATAAGGGATGCACCAATTATTTTATAATGTTATAAATGTACTTCAAATAATTAAATATAAATTATTAAATCAGTGATTCCATTTATGAATCTATATCTAAAATATGTAACATAGGACCTTGAAGACATATTCGATACAATGGAGTATTATTCAGCCTTGAAAAAAAATCTTGTCACATTTGAAGATACACTTTGAGAATATTATGCCAACTGAAATAAACCAGTAACGAAATGACGGATGTTAGGATTTCACTTATATGAGATATATAAGACAGTCACACTTGTAAAAACAAAGTGGAAAAGTGCTTCTCAGGGGCTAAAGAGAGCATAAAATGGGTAAATGTTATTTAATGGATATTGAGTTTTAGTTTTACAAGATGTAAAATTTCAAGAAGTCTTTTGCATAACAATGTGAATATACATGATATGCCTGAAATATACACTTTTTTTTTTAAGACAAGGTCTCAATCTGTCACTCGAGTTTGAGTACAATGGGACAATTATGGCTCACTGCAGCCTCACACTCCTAGGGTCAAGTAATCCTGACCCTCAAACTCTCAAGTAGCTGGGACCACAGGTGCACACCACCATGCCTTGCTATTTCTTAGAAAAAAATATTTGTAGAGAGGGTGTCTCCATATTTTATCCAGGTTGGTCTCAATCTTTTGGGCTCAAGCAATCCTCCTGTCCTGGCCTCTCAAAATCCTGGTTTTACAGAAGGGACCTACCACAATGCCTTGCCCTTACATGTACATTTAAATAGATTTAAGGAGGTAAGTTATATGTTATGTGTTTTTAAAACAATTATTTATTAAAAAACTGGAGACAATACAGGATTATGAATCTTTTTTAAAAATTACCTTCAAATCACAAAAGAATTATTCTCACACAAAGGAAATATATATTCATCATTAAACACATGGTGAAAATAAGACTATTTCCAAGGCTACTAACTTAGACAAGATAAAACCAACATTGAAAATGAGCTAAGAGGCCAGGCAAGGTGGCTCACACCTGTAATCCCAGCACTTCAGAGGCCAAGGTGAGCATTTCAACTGAGGTCAGGAGTTTGAGACCAGCCTGACCAACATGGAGAAATACCATATCTACTAAAAAAAAAAAAAAAAAAACACAAAATTAGCCAGGTGTGGTGGCACGTGCCTGTAGTCCCAGCTACTCAGGAGGCTGAGGCAGGAGAATCACTTGAACCCGGGAGACAGATGTTGCAGTGAGTCAAGATCGTGCATCACACTTCAGCCTCGGCAACAAGAGTAAAACTTCCTCTCAAAGAAAAAAAAAGAGCTAAGAAAGAATATATACAAGGTATAACCAAAATTGGGGTCATATTTGTAGATATGAACACGCACACACATAAATAATTTGATTGTGATAGACATGGCTCATTTATCTTTTAATTGAACTCCACATTAACTTAAAGTATACAAAACATAATACTAACAGGCACAATAAACTGATGTTAGGAAACTTACACTACAAAAAACACTAATATAAAACTGCAACACAATAACAGAAATGTTTACTCATTACAACTAGTTGGCAACATTTATGTACATTAACAAATAATTTGTCTAGATAACTGCAATGTTTGACTGTAACTGTGCATTCATGGAAGGCAGGCATTTTAAATTACCGGCATCTGTAATCCCAGCACTTCGGGAGGCCGAGGTGGATGGATCATGAGATCAGGAGATTGAGGCCACGGTGAAACCCCCTTTCTACTAAAAATACAAAAAATTAGCCAAGTGCGGTGTCAGGTGCCTTATGTCCCAGCTACTCAGGAGGCTGAGGCAGGAGAATGGCGTGAACCAGGGAGGCAGAGGTTGCAGTGAGCCAAGATCATGCCACTGCACTCCAGCCTGGGCGACAGAGCGAGACTCTATCTCAAAAAAAAAAAAAAAAAATTACTGGCACCTATTGTATGGCAATAAAATTTCAGAGAAAATGCAGTACAATCATAAATAGGAGATGCTAATGAGAAACTTTTAATAGATAAGCATTTAAAAGAAATTCGGGTCAATTTTTATGTTTTAAATATATGCTATTTTTAAACAAAATAAAACTACTGTAATCCAAGTTTAGAAGCAAAGAATAGCCTTACATTGCTAAATTATATATATATTTAGCAGAATATGGGTAGAGCCTCATATATAAAACAAATATTTGGGGAATAAATTATGTTATTTAGTTATAGGCTGACAAAAGTGGTTGAAAATTCTATAATTCCTTTTTGCCTGCCTGCCTATTAATTATCTAATTTAATTCAGGAACATGTAAATTCTAGTATATTGCCCTAAATGTCAGAATCTAAAATTACAGACAAATTTGAAGTAGAAAATAGAAAGTAAAAATTTATATGGAGAGTGGCATTAATAAGATAAAAAAAGGTGACCTATTTGCTTATCCCCTGACAGCAAGAAAATTTGTCACCCATTCCTGACAAAAATGCTTTTATGAGAGAACCAGTCATCATGGTTCACACTTGTAATGAAAACTACATGGTACATTACAGTTGAAGAATTGCTTGAGGTCAAAATATTAAGACTTGCCTGGATTATGTAGCAAGATCTCATCTCAAAAATAAATACCTTTAAGAGAGCTCTGAGATCCAGGAAAGGAGTTGTGAAATTCTGCTAAAGCCCAAGATTCAAGGTAATTCTGTTTAGAAGGGAGGCCCCTCTGTTCAGGTTGCAAACTACATGACTACTGTTTTTGGCTACAGACAAGAAAGTGCTCCACCTAACTTGGTTCCACTGAGAATTTTAAACTTACTCTGTAACTATCCCAAACTCTTCACAGCCACAGTCTTGTGAGCCGGCGGGCGGCGGGGTGGGTGGGGGGTCCTGCCCTTCCAGAGGCCTGGAGGAAGACTTCCATTTACAGCCATGATGGCAGGCCTCAGACCTTGGCCTTTCCTGTGGTCCATGAAGCAGTTCCATGACTCAGTTCCAGCTCCCTGAGCCACAGTCCGTAGCCAGTTCTGCCTATGTAGAAATCCAAAGTGACCTGGGAAAATCCTCTCTTGTACTGGGTGAAAGCCATGCTCATCCACATCCTGATATAAAGAACACCATATACAGACCTGACTGCAGAAACCTGCCCTTGGGTCTGCCCTTCAGAGCAAAGTCCTGAAGGATATTCACTCTCTCTAAAATTTAAATGAGAATTACAACTATTCAAGCCCTGTTTAACAAGACAAGTAAAAGTGGACCCTTGTGCAAACCCAGCAGACTTAAGACTAAGCTACAACCCCTCTTCACTACAAACCCAGAGGATATTCTATCACCCTGGGGGTACAACGAAAATAGATTTTTAGTTTCTGAAACCAGTTTATAAAACCCTGAAGAGGTGTTTGCTCCTTCAAATTTACAGACACCAATGCAAAACTATTGTTTCTTATTGTCAATGCTTCTATTTTAACATAGCACTGAAAGTATGTGAAAGAAGTAGTCAAAACAAAAATGTAAAGTCGCTGAAATTGAAGACCAATAAGTAAAATGTCACTGTTTGTAGATTATGTAATCTTATATATAAAAAAGTATATTAAAACCTCTTTAAACTAATGAATACACTCAGTTGATTAGCAGCATATGAAATTAACAAACAATTATAAGTTATCATTCCATACACTTAAAACCATCTCTCTGATAAAATAGAGGAAAAAACATTCTTATTTACAATAGCAATAAAATAATCAATTTTAGAACAAATTTAGGCCAAGGAGCTGATAAATCTTTTAAGTGAAAGATATATCAACAAAAAAATTAGAGAGGACAAACATAAATTTTAAAATATTTTATTTCTATTGAAAGAGTAAGTATTGTGAAACTGCCATATTATCTAAGTTGATCTCTAGATTCAATAAACTCCCTGTCAAAATTCCAGTTTTTCACAGTAATGAAAATTACAATCCTAAAATATACACAAAACCACAAGGAATTGTGAATAGCCAAAGCAATCTTGAGGAAAAAGAACAAAGTAGAAGGACATTATACTTTATAATTTCAAACTATATATATATATATAGAGAGAGAGAGAGAGAGAGAGAGAGAGTCTTGCTCTGTCACCCAGGCTATAGTACAGTGGCATGATCTCAGCTCATTGCAACCTCCGGCTCCCGGGTTCAAGCGATTCTCCTGCCTCAGCCACCCAAGTAGCTGGGATTACAGGTGCCCACCACTGAGCCCAGCTAATTTTTTTATTTTTAGTATAGATGGGGTTTCACCATGTTGGCCAGGCTGGTCTCAAATTCATGACCTTGTGATTCACCCACCTTGGCCTCCCAAAATGCTGGGATTACAGGCATGAGCCACCACGCATGGCCCAAACTATATTTCAAGGCTATAGTAATGAAAACAGGATGCTCGTTCCAGCCAATGGAAACTGGACACAGCAGTGGAGTGCACACATCAGGTTATAAATGACCCTGTCTCCTTTGCTCAGTGTACTCTCATGGCAAAACTGCTGGTGAGTGTACCCTTTCTGCAGGAAGTAAAAATGGCCATATTAAAAAAACGAACGAACGAACGAACGAAAGAAAGAAAGAAAGAAAAAAAAAAGAAAGAAAGAAAAAAAAAAAAACAGGATGAAATGAGCAGAAAAAAAAAAAAAAAAAACCCCTAATGAAACAGAAACCACTACTCTCGTGCAAAAAGAGAATTCAAAAAATTGTTTAGGCCAGGCATGGTGGCTCACACCTGTAATCCCAGCACTTTGGGAGGCTGAGGTGGGTGGATCACCTGAGGTCAGGAGTTTGAGACAAGCCTGGCCAACATGATGAAACTCTGTCTCTACTAGAAATACAAAAAACTAGCCAGTTGTGGTGGTGTGCACCTGTAACCCCAGCTACTCAGGAGCCTGAGGCAGGAGAATCACTTCAACCCAGGAGGCAGAGGTTGCAGTGAGCCGAGATCGTGCCATTGCACTCCAGTGTGGGCCACAAAAGTGAAACTCCTAAAACAAAAAATAAAATTTTAATATGGAGTGTCTCAAAATTATGCAGATATCTATCTGTCCACAAAAACAAGAAAAAATGTCAGATTGTATGCTCCTTTATATGCCATGAACAGTACTTTGGCTGTCACTGTAAACGTTAAGGAAGATCATTGAAGGGACAGTAGAATTCTTAGAGATTTTATAAGCATAAGCAGAAGATGCCCATATGTGAGAGTATAATTTTTAAAAACTTTCAGGCTTTCCAGAAACTATTTCCTTCGGAACGCAGCTTTCCAAACCACTTTAAAGACTGGCTTTCTTCTTGACGTTGGGCCTCTCCTCCAGGTCGTCTGTTGTATTCACTCTCACCTACCTGGGGGTTCATCCACCATCTCATGTCGCTTCACATTCCAGGGCTCTTTTTCTTTCTCCAGACAGATGATGAGGTCTGGCTTAGAGACAGCAATACCTGTTTCATTAAAAATAATTAACATGAATCTTGCTCATATTCTCCAATTACCAACTTAGTAATGTGCAAAGTAAAAGGGATATAATATTCAAATAAATTTATCCCATATACTAATTTATAACAAATTTTTAAATATTTAGAGAATATTTTAATTTTGTAGGTTCTTAATTTCACTGCCTGGTACTACTGAAGCAAAAATTGGTAATGGCACTTAGATTTTAAGGTGTGAGTAACAGTATTTTATGCCACTAAGGTTCTGAAATTACCACTAATCTAAAGTGAAGGACACAGATCAGCTCAGGAATGTGGAAATTTCAGGTCAGGATGAAACATCTTCAAGAAATTTTTTCTAAACAGACAAATCCCCAGGATTTTCTTGAAAACAGAAATATGAAAGCATAAATTACCAGAAAACATACTACAAAAGAAAAATAAAAGCTTTAGTTTATATTAAAAATTTTGTATTAAAGTTATCCTCACCTAGGAAGGCCAGGTTTCTGTAGTTCTCTAGCATCACATTCCTATATAAATTCTGTGCAGTGTCCAGGCACTGCCACTCCTCCAGAGAGAATTCTATGGCCACATCCCTAAATGTCAACAGTCCCTGGAAAACACACACAAACCACATATTTACAAAGTGGCTATGGGCAGAATTTTTCATTTGACTCAAGGTAAAATCAGAAAGTGATTAGAATTGATTCTAACTTATAAGAGGGACTGAAATTATCCAATAAAATAATTGTCAAAACACAAACGTTTTCTAATGTATTCTCTAACTCTGAGAAAAGAGACTGGCATAATATCCGGAACATCAGTGTATATATGATACTTTTCTGAATGATAAAGTGTAAAAATGTACTAACATGTACATTTTTGAGTGCAGTATTTACATAATACTGAATGAGTTGTGTATATTTTTCAGATGAAAAAGACAGCTGTTTATATTTTTCAGACAAAATAAATATGTTGAGTTAGAAAGTACCACTCAAATTTAAATGTGTACAACAAACTGGACATCTCGTTAATGCAGATTATTTTTTCAGGAGATCTGAAATAAAGTCTGAGTTAGTGAATCTCTATCAAGCTCATTAGTAATGCCAATGTTTTGGCCCCAAAAGACTATTTTGTCAAACATCCAGTAAGTGGAAGTCTGGTTTTTTTGTTTTTTTTTTGTTTTTTTCAGTTTTTCTGGCCTGTAAACAAAGATGAGAGGTTTCATTCAGCAACAAAAGATAAATGCAAAGAATACCTAAAAAAACAGGCAGCTGCCAATTAAGTGTGATGGTTTATGCACATCAGCTGCATAAAGACACTTAATGATGAAGAGAAAAATAACTCCATACAGAAAAAATCTGTAAGAGAGCTTATTGAATTAACATCAACTGCACTAGGACAAGTTTTTATAGTGTGCTGATGCACGCAGGACACAGCATCGCTACTAAGATATTACCCCCACTAAAGCAAATTACAGTCTGAATTTAGCCATAAGAAAATATCACTTTTATGGAAAGTCCAAGATACAGATATCTTCTATGTTCTACAATTTTTAATAGTGATTTTAAGTAGTCTTTTTTTAGCACCCTAGTAAGCAGGTATTTCCCGACAGTTTTTTCAGAACTTTCTGGGTAATAAATGCCATCCTGTTTAAATGAGCATTTTCTTAATCGTGTAATGCATAGATGTTGAATACTGTAAGAAATTATTCTTCAAAAGTTTAGCTTGCTTAAGTTTCTTTGCCCTTTTTTCCCTTGCTTTCAAGGCCAGACTTCCTTACTCTCTGTGTTCCCCTTCCCTGGTAAACAACCTTCTCGCCAGTTCTCGTCTATGGAGCCACATCCCACACCTGCTACCCACTCTGTGAATTACCCCTCCCATCACAAGGGCTACTTCCACCGAAACTGATCTTCCTGCCTTCCCACCGGTATAACCGCATTCCTGCACTTTTCAAGTTAGCCAACCGGGTTTAGCCAACCGGATTGTGCCGTCCAACTCCAGCCAATGGAGACAGGACACAGTAAGAAGGACAAGCTGCTTAGAGGTAATAAAACCCCCCTACTTTCCTTTGTTCCTGCGTACTCTCATGGCAACCTACGAGGGGCACCCTCATGCATCTTAAGCTTTAATTTCCATGTTAGAGTTATTAATTTCATTTTTGAAACTAAAACTAAGTGTTAGAAAAATTCAGCGTTCATATAACGAAAGAACATTTTAAGGTGCTTACATTTTATACCTCAGTAAGAAAAGCAAAAGTATGTATTCCTTTTAGACAGTAAATGTATTATTATTTGTATTAAAAATCATGTAGTAAACAAACAAAAAAGGATACAGAACAAAGATATTCACTGTCAAAATTTTACCCTGCTAAAAAAAAGGAACTGAAGTTTTCAGTAATACATGTAACTCACCAATTATCTACCACATTTTTTGGGGAAATGTATTCATTGTCTACAGCTGAAATTGAAGAGAGATTTTTTTTTTTTTTTCTTTTTTTCTTTGGTAGCTACCATTCTAAAAGCTAGATGGAATTCTGTATGAAATGACTCAGCCATAAAAGCACATGCTTGAAAAAATTTCTAAACTCACTCCTGAGAAAGATAAAGTAAAAGTTTTCAACAAATAAAATATATTATTAATTTTTTTTGAAACTCACCTTTTATGCCCTTTGTAAATATTTCCTTACCTTTCAAGCTCTACTAATAAAATGCAATACACAGTTAAAAAACTGAGGTCAGCTGAGCACAGTGGCTCATGCCTGTAATCACAGCACTTTCGGAGGCCGAGGAAGGTGAGTCACTTGAGGCCAGAAGTTTGACACCAGCCTGGCTAGCATGGTGAAACTCCATTTCTACTAGGAATACAAAAACTAGGTGGGTGTGGTGGTGCACACCTGTAATCCCAGCTACTTGGTAGACTGAAGCATGACAATCACCTGAAGTCGGGATTTGGAGGTTGCGGTGAGCAGAGATGGCACCATTTTACTCCAGCCTGGGTGACAGAGGGAAACTCTGTCTTAAAAAGATACATAAATAAACCTTAGGTCAAAATAAATGAACAAATCCTTTCAAGGTACAGATATGTTTTACTCATGTGTCAAGTCAGGCCATTCAATTAGTTGACTGTCCCACCCCATCCTGCTCACTTAAGTGCTCAATAACCCCTCTCAGGAGACTCTGAACTATACCCCAGTGAGTGCCTCAGGTGCATTTTACTCTGCAAGTTCTTACCCCACCACAGTGGAGTCAGTTTTTTGGGTTTTGGTGGTTTTTTGGTCTTTTGGAATACTAATTTTTTTTTCTAGAAATTTTTTACTATTTTTCTTGCACTATTTTTCTGCCCCCTAAAGGAATCCAGGATGCAGAAATTATTTTTCTCCTCAATGCTTGTAGCTATTGGCTGACCAGCAATGTGTCTCCAAGAAATGAAAGCTGGGTTGGGTGAAGACAATATTAATGTCTCAAGGAATTAAGTTTTTTTAAAAAACAAAAGTGCGCCAGGAAATGCCTCTTAGCCTCAGGGCATCCACCTGAACACTTGAGAAGCTACACTCAATACCTTAGGTTGTCCTATGAGAGAAAATGACCCAGCAGCTGATATTCACTAGACACTAGCAGACATAGCCACAGTGGGTATCGTGGTTTATCCTCATACAGTACTGAAACCCAGGTCCAAGCTAAAACTGAAGGGTGACTGAAGACATGTCACCCTATGAAGTTTCCAAAAAAAAAAAATCTTGACCCCAAAACATTCTAAGATATCTGTGACTAGGGAAAATAAAAGAAAAAAACACAGAGATATTTTACAATAGTGTCAGATTATTCTTTGCTTTATTCTCATAGGAAATATTTAGAAAAAAATCTTTTTAAATGTGCCATCAAATGCTTTGTCAAAAAATAATTAATTCACCAGGCACAGTAGCTTACATGTGTAATCCCAGCTCTTTGGGAGGCCGAGGCAGGCGGATGGCTTGAAACCAGAAGTTCGAGACCAGCCTGGCTAACATAGTGAACCCGTCTCTACTAAAAATACAAAAATTAGCCACGCGTGGTGCCAGGCATCTGTAATTCCAGCTACTTGGGAGACGGAAATGAGAACCGTTTGAGTCCAGGAGGCGGAGGCTGCAGTGAGCCTAAGTCATGCCACTGCACTCCAGCCTGGGCAACAGAGCAAGGCTCTGTCTCAAATACTTTAAAAAAAAAAAAAAAGATTCATTAAAATAGGTATCAATATGTACACTAAAGGATAAATAGTTGATAAAGTCAATTAGGGAGGAGAAACTGGCATTTGGCAACGTCAGACAAAACTGGAAATTTAGTATTTTACTGCAAACCAGTCAGGCTGGAGGAATAGGGGATGAGGGGCAGACTTGAGGCCCTGCTTGGGACACTTGTGAAAAATTCAGGGAAAAATCAGTCCCCTGTGGAGTGTGAGAACCATTAAGTGGCAGGAAATTAGATTGAGGTGGCTCTAGTCCCTGGATTTCTACTTCTAAAAAAAAAGCCTAAACTCAAGAGCATTTTTTGGTAAATTACTACATTGGCAGAAACAAAATTCAGGCTTAACCAACTATAAACTGCCAATTAAGCTCTGATTACATAACGAGGATATTTCCACCTTGATCGTAAAAATTAAGAACTAGGAGGGGTGCAGTGGCTCACGCCTGTAATCCTAGAACTTTGGAAGGCCGAGGTGGGTGGATCACCTGAGGTCAGGAGTTCGAGACCAGCCTGACCAACACGGTGAAACCCCTGTCTCTGCTAAAAATAAAAAAAAATGCCAAATGTGGTGGCAGGCGCCTGTAGTCCCAACTACTCGGAAGGCTGAGGCAGAAAAATCGCTTGAACCCGGGAGGTGGAGGTTGCAGTGAGCTGAGATCACGAAACTGCACTTCAGCCTGGGCAACAGAGACTGTCTCAAAGAAAACAAAACAACAACAACAAAATCTACATAACCGCACCTAGCCAATTACGGAATTTGGTTTTCTTTATCATGAAACTTATAAAAACCTTTCCTTCCATGGATTACAAATTACAAACCACAACAAGGTGCTCTAAAATTTTTGAATCACACTTTAAATTATTTAATGTTTTTGCAGTGCGGCCCATAAATTTTTAATAGGAAAAAATGGCCTGAAAAGCCCACGAACTAAAGCTCTTCCCATTCATCAACCCGCACCCGGAGTCAGGATTCTGCCCTGAGGTTCCTCCCATGGTCCCTGCACAATCTAGGAGAGAGGCGGGGCTACTGGGGCAGAGCTGCCCAAAGAAGGCTCCAGGCCAGGGCACAGTCACTGCGCAGGGAAGAGACAGAACGCCCGGGAGCCCGGGCTGTCAGCGCAGCCGCCATCTTATGGCTGAAGGGACTGAGGCCGAGCTGGGCAGGAACTCGGGCGCAGATTGCAAAGCTGACTGCGGGGAGGCCTGAGTCCCACCACAGCCGCTTCCCACCGGTTCCAGCGAACCCCGTTCCCTCTCTCGGGATGTCAGACCCGGCACTCTCACCATTTCTAGGCTTCCAGGGCGCAGGTCACAGGGCCACAGAGGCTGCGCCCCTAAAAGCAGAAGACACAGAGCAGTGAAGACGAGACCTGGAGCTCCCGCCGCAGCTAGAAACAAAGGCCCCGCCAAATCCCGGAAGCCGCCCTGTTCGCTCCAGCTGCGTGCCTGATTGGACAATTTCCAGGACAGCGTCTCTGATTGGATAACGTTTAAGACCCCGCTTTCTAAGGCCCTGAGTGACAGAAGATGTCATCAGACGTTGGGCTGAATGAAGAAAGATTGACAGCCTAAGCCTCAGCCTTTTCAGGCGGGGCTTCCTCCCTGAGCTGAACTAGGCCCATCCCAGAACACGGAAAAATTCTATCTCTTCTTTGCTCTTTTTTTCAATGTATTAAATATGTGCATAATTTTTTTTTGAGACAAAATTTCGCTCTTGTTGTCCAGGCTGGAGTGCAATGGCGTGATCTCGGCTCACTGCTACCTTCGCTTTCCGGATCAAGCGATTCTCCTGCCTCAGCCTCCAGAGTAGCTGGGACTACAGGTGCACACCGCCACACCGGGCTAATTTTTGTTTGTTTGTTTTTAGTAGAGATGGGGTTTTGCCACATTAGCCAGGATGGTTTCGAACTTCTGACCTCAGGAGATCCACCCGCCTCGACCTCCCAAAATGCTGGGATTACAGTCGTGAACCATCATGCCTGGCCGACTCTATATTTAAAGCAAAATTAGGAATACCTTTATTCCCCAGATGTTGGAATATCTGGGCACTCCTCCATCTGGTTCTGCTTAGTAAACATTATTAATTCATTTCCTTAACCATAAATATCTAGAGGCTAGGAATGTCTAACTTACTGAGAATGCAGCCCAGCGAGTCTCAGCGTCATTTTCCTAGCTCTCTCTCAAAATGGAGTCGCTCTGGTTCAAATGATTCTGACATATTTTTCGCCTTCTTTTACAAGAGGACCCTTAATCCTAAGAGTTGCAGAGAGACAAAGATTCGTCTTCTGTAACTTTTTCAGGCTGATTAGGGGCGATAATATTCCTGCCTAACCATTGGTCTCTTGCATTCAGGGTAGAGAGAAATTCAGTCAGACAGTGTTGGTATGGTGAAGGTCGTTCATAACTTCGAGTTCCAAAAGAAGGTGATATCTGGAAGACTAATAAGCGTCCAATATAAGAAAGCATTTAGCGAGCTTATCTTCCATTCCTACACAAAGAGTACAACCACAATATATTCCACAACAGCAAAGCAAAATTAGTAAAATTATTCCAAGTAAACTAAACAGGAAAGCCTTTCAAGAAGTGGGCAGTTGTTGGAACCAAACTGATGTATGGTTGACGGATAACACATAAATGGCAGAGATGTGAGTGCCTAAAATTTTTATGGCCTGGGTAATGTTATGTAAATAGTCTGGAGCACACACAAAACATTTGGTTTTGATCAAAGCATAGGTTTCCTTTTGAGTCTCTGTTTAAATATCTGCATACCTGAACAGCTTGTTCAATTATGTAGAGAGGATGAAGTCTGTGCCCACTCAGTAAATAAGTTACCCTCTGCATGATTTCAACTAATACCCAAAAGTAGAAAGCCAATCTATATCTTTATGTTACCCATCCCTTTCATTTCTTCTGAACAGGAGTCAGAGGTCACTGGCTCATGGGAATAAACAGGATTAATCTCTTGTGTTCTGCGGGGCTGTAGGACTTCATAAGAGACAGGTTTAATTTGAGTTAAGTGGACCCAGCTATTTATTCCCAGAATTTTAACTGCAGTTGGGGTACTATAGAGAACTTGATAGGGTCCCTTCCACTTTGGGGAAAGTTGACCTGCTGGGGATCCTTCTTTTCAAGTTTTTAATAGGACCCAATTTTCTGGCTGGGTTATAACAAGATTATCTTCCTTAGTTGGGGAAAGGAGACTTTGATTTCCACATTCAGAGTGTGTTTTGCACTTGTCACATAATTCTGTAACTTGAAAGTATCCATGTCTATTAGGCACAGTAAAGAAGGCATGTAGCTGAGAAAGGCCTTGCATACGTTATTTCAAAAGAGCTGAGCTGCAGATTTCCCTTAGCAGCCACTGGAACCTGTAATAAGGCTACCGATAGTAAAGAGAGCCAGGTCTTTGATATTTCTTGGCATAGCATAGCAAGAGTCCTCTTTTAAGAGTTTGATTATCTCTTCTTACGTTCACTGAAGACTGTGGCCTTCACGCTGAGTGAAGGCAGTACTAAATTTCTAGGGCTCAAGATATGTTTTGTGTATTTGTCACTGTGAAAGATAGGCCATTATCTCTGTGTAATTTCTTCAGCAGCCCAAATCTAGGAATTATTTCTTTTCTTTTCTTTTTTTTTTTTTTTGCAAAAGAGTTTCACTCTTGTCACCCAGGCTGGAGTGCAGTGACACACTCTAAGCTCACTGCAACCTCTGCCTCTCAGGTTCAAGTGATTCTCCTGCTTCAGCCTCCAGGTAGCTGGGATTAGATGTGCCTGCCACCACCCCTGGCTAATTTTTTGTATTTTTAGTAGAGACGGGGGTTTCATCATGTTAGCCAGGCTGGTCTTGAACTCCTGACCTCAGGTGATCCACCCACCTCAGCCTCCCAAAGTGCAGGGATTACAGGCATGAGCCACCTTACCCAGGGGTGTAATTATTTCTTTTAGTAGGAGTTTGGGAATTTCAAGTGCCTTTTCAGATTGGGTAGGAAAAGCCTTGATCCAAAAGGTAAAGGTGTCAATGAATACTAATAAATATTTAAACCCTTTACATGGGGGCATCTGAGTATAGTCTATTTGCCAATCTTCACCAGGGTATGTTCCTCTATGCTGAACAGGCCTTATTAAAGGAGGAGGTAAACATTGGTTATTTGGGTTATTCCAGGCACGTAGTTCACAGGCTCAAGTAACCTGGTTTACTGTTTTAAGTAATCCTTTTTCTATAAAAAGCCAAGACATTATTTGAAACAGGGAATCTCTTCCCAAATGGGTAGAGTCATGCAAATGTTTAACTATTTTTTATTGATTAGCACCTCATATCAATAGTTTATCCGGAGTGTCTAGCAAAATGCCTGCTGTTTCAATAAGTGTCCCCCTGTCATCCACCAGTGTCCTTTAGCTTCTAGGACTCCTTGTACTTGGTGTGGGTTTTAACTTCCAGGTGTTGTTCTAAAGCCAGTTTATTGGATTCATCTACCAAAAGAGAAGTTGCTGCAACTGCCCTGAGGCATCCAGGCATGATAAGAAAGTTGTGCAAGAAAACCAAGGTCTCTGAAAAACAGCATAGAGAATAGGTAAAATAGCATCTATGGGCTTGTCAGTCTACCCCTGTGACCATGAAGTTTTGGGGCAGCAGAGACCCATTATAATGGGTCAAAACAGAGTAAGCCATCCAGAAGAAAGTTAATATTATTTTTTTTTTTTTTTTTTTTTTAGATAGAGTCTCGCTCTCTTGCCCAGGCTGGAGTGCAGTGGCACAATCTCAGCTCACCGCAACCTCCGCCTCTTGGATTCAAGCAATTTCCGGGTTTCACCATGTTGGCCAGGCTACTCTCAAACTCCTGACCTCAAGTGATCCTCCCATCTTGGCCTCCCAAAGTGCTAGGATTACAGGCGTGAGCCACCGCACCTGGCAAAAGTTAATATTCTTATCTGCCATGGCAAAGGTTACTGAGGCTTCTCCAGATACATGGCTAGTTGTCTGATGGAAGCTGTGGTGGAAGGTCTCAGGCCCCGTCACTCTTGGGCACTTGCCTGGCTGTTTCACCCATCATTAGTTTGGGTGCTGACGGCTCTCTTCAGAACACTAGACTATCCCTCTTCCAATGCCCTGTTTTCTTACAGTGTGCACACTGATTTATGCCCAAAGCACAGTGACTCGGATGCCCAGCTTTGGGCTTTTCACCTTTCAGCTTCCCTTGTTCAAGCTAAGACCTAGGAGGGCAACCCCATATGGGAGGTAAGCTTAAGGTTGCAGCCAAGAGCTGCACCTTGTGGAAGTCCTTCTTCCTCTTTCTCCTTCCTCCACTTTGCCCCTGTTATTAAAAACTAAAAATGCCATATCCAAAGCTGTTCATAGAAGTTTTGGGACCCATAGCTGCTTTTACTAGTTTTCTATGGATATCAGGGGCAGACTGGGTTATAAAATGGACTCCCAGAAGGGTTTATCTTTACCTTGAGGCAGGATCCATGTTAGTATATTTCCTGATTGCCTCAACTAAATGCTATTGAAACAAAGCTGGATTCTCATCTTTGCCCTGAGAAACTTCCTTAACCTTTTCATTGTTAATGGGATTTTTCTTACATTTCTTCATCTCTTCCAACAAACAAGTGACCATATGACCTCTTCTCCCAAGTCCTCACTGCCCCTTTGATATTCCATCGTAGATCTTGATCTGGAACTGCTATACCTCCTGTCTGACATATATTATGGTTCAGGCTGCAAGCCAATACCTCATCTGCATGGGTCCTAGCTGTCCCCAAAATGCATTGTTTCTCTTCCACTGTACAACACAGAGACAACAAAACATACAGATCCTGCCAAGTTAAAGTATAGGTCAGAGTTAACTTTTCAAACTCATCTATGAGTTTTTCTGGATCTTCAGAGAAATGTCCAAACTTGTCTTATTATAGAGCCAAACCAGACATAGAAAAGGGGACATGTCCTCTCACAGGCCTTCTTCCCCATTTGCAACCACTCTAAGTGGACAAAGATTTCCTTTTGGAAGTTGATAGGCAGCTCCACTACTAGTAGTACCTGCTGGGCTCCATTCTTCAGGGCATGGTGGGTGTAGAGAGGAACTAGAAGGGTAAGGAGGAGGGACAAAGGGTTCTCAATAGAAATTTCAGGTGAACTAGGGGCAGATAGGACCAACACATCTGAACCTTCAGACCTGACAGAAAGAGGTTCTGCTTCACCCAAAAATGCTCACTGAATCAAGTGGCAGGGGGCTTGCAATAAAGGATCATATTGTCTAACTCTTTTTATTCTATTTATCTCATGAAACATGCCCATGCCTCCTGCAGGGTTTCATTCTGACTGAGCAGCAAAAATGCTTGAACTTATGATATTTTATCCCATTTTCCCTACCACGCACAGAACAAATCGAGTTGAACTATAGTGTAAGTACTCATTAGTGGCATTTCTTCTTGTATCATTCTGAAATTATTTGCTGATTTTCCATGCATATAATCCTTAAGAAAGCGCACACTCTTAACCCAATCTGTAATCCCTGTTCTTGAGGTTTTGGTAACCTGATGTTTCTCTTTTGTTGTAGACAGCTCTGAAGATGAGTTTTCACCCCAGAGAACAGAATGACAAAAGGCCAAGATGTGGTTGAAATGGCTGGTGAGAGACATTGGGTGAGGAAAGGCCAGGCTTGCCAAGCATTCAGACACACCTGTGCAACTGTCCTTGCAATTAGGAGCCAGGTCCCAATGAGCTTCTCACCACATGTGTCTTTGAACTATGCTAGGCCCTGCTGTTGATTAGTTTCCTCTACTGAGCAGGTAGCTTATAGTCAGAGTATTTACACCCAGGAGAATGTTCCAGGCCAGCCCTGCATCAACTTAAAATAATCAAAAAGTTAAAATGTAATCTGAAATACATTTACTCAAGGTCTGATATTGAGGATGGCCACCAGGAGGACAGATTTAAGTTGCCCTGAATATATATTTCAATTAACAGCCATTGAAAGTGAGTCTTTTCAAAAAAGTGAGAAGCCAGTCCCTAAGTTGTTTACCAAGAATTCATACTGAAATGCATAAGCTATTGATTGGCTACATATATTCTTTTGTTTTAGAAATTTCAGAATAAAGAAATAATGGGTGAGACTGCTAGTCAGAAACAAAATGTCTTTAAACAATTGCCCCTAATCCCAGCACTTTGGGAGGCCAAAGTGGGTGGATCACCTGAGGTCAACATTTCAAGACCAGTCTGACCAACATGGTGAAATCTCATCTCTACTAAAAATACAAAAAAAAAAAAAAAAAAATTAGCCAGGCCTAGTGGCATGCACCTATAATCCCAGCTACTCTGGAGGCTGAAGAAGGAGAATTGTTAGAACCAGGAGGTGTAGGTTGCAGTGGGCTGAGATTGTGCCATTGCACTCCAGCCCAGCAACAGTGCAAGACTCTGTCTCAAAAAAAAAAAGAAAGAAATGAGTCACTATATTAACTCTGGGGGCATGATCACATATGACAGTCAGAATTTTTACTGTGGACTACACTCACCTGTGAAATCAGTATCTCTCCAGTGGGCACTGTCCATATGTCAGGGTGACAATGCTAACATTTGGTAGGTTGTGCATATGGGAAACACAGTCTCACCTGTGTGCTTGGTCCTGTGATGACACTCTCTGTACCATCCAAAGACATAATATAAATGTGAAAGAATGGTAATCCTTTATGATGTTATTATCTAGAGAAGACACAGGAATATACCCATTTCTCTAAGTTTAGTTACAAGTGCCAGTATCTCTCCTTTTGGCTGATTCGTGGTATTAGTGTCATGATCACAACTGTGAGCTTGGGTAAGGTATATGCCACAACCCAAACTGTGAGTAGAAAGAAAACAAAAGACTAACATCACCTGGGAGCTGGGTCAGAAATATGTCACAATTTTTCCAGGGCAGAGACCAGGCAGAGAGTCATATCACCTGGTTGCCTGGCCAGGGTTATGTTACAATGTTCTCCAGAAAGCAGGGCACAAACAGCAAAGACACATTACCTGGGTAATGGGCCCAGCTATATGTCACAATTTTTTCTGCAGGTAAGACCTGGGTACAAGAAAAACACCACCTGGTTGCTGAACCCAGAGGTATATCACAATCTTCTGTGTGGGCATGATGCTGATGCAAGAGGAAAGTCACACCTCAAAGTAATGGATGCAGAGATATGTCACAAGGCCTCTAATGGGCAGGGCCCAGGCTAGAGCCTCTCACCCACTTGATTTGACCCAGCAATATGTCTTAATACCTAAAATACATGGGGCCAATTTGAAAAAGGAGAGTGATAAGGGCTGGTTCAGTGGCTCACACCTACAATCCCAGCACTTTGGGAGGCTGAGGCTGGCAGATCGCTTGAGGTCAGGAGTGGAAGACCAGCCTGGCAAACATGGCAAAACCCCATCTCTACTAAAAATACAAAAATTAGCCAGCTGTGGTAGCACACACCTGCAATCCCAGCTACTTGGGAGGTTAAAGCAGGAGAATCACTTGAACCTGGGAGATGGAGGTTGCAGTGAGCCATGATCACACCACTGCACTCCAGCTTGGGATACAAAGTGAGACATCATCTCAAAAAGAAAAAAAGAAAAAAGAAAAGAAAAAAGAGGGTGATATCACCAGATGCTGGGTCCAGTGATATGTCACAATCCTCCCTTTATACAGGGCTCAGGTAGAAAAGGAGAGTTACATCACTTGGGTGATAAACAAAATATGTCATAATTCCCCTATTGGAAGGGCTCATGTGGGAGAGTTAGATCATGTAGGTGTTGGACCCAGCCATATTTCAAGATACACAGTTTTTAACATACACAATATAAAATTTGTATATTGAAATGTGGCTGGACCTAACACCTAGGTGATGTGACTTTTGAAATATGCCCTTTTTGGGCAGAGCCCAAGCACTAGAAGACAGTAACATCACCTTATTGCTAGGTCAAAAAATTATGGGACAATACTTCCTGGAAAATGAAGAGCCCATGCAGCAGTCTACCTAAATTAGAGCTTCAGAGATATGTCAAAACACCCTGTGTGGGCAAGGCTCATGTAGAAGAGAAAAGTCATAACCTAGGGCCTTCACCTAGTTATATGTCACAATCACCCCAGTGGGCAGTGCCCAAGCATAGGAAAAATATTATGTAAATGCTGAGAAGAGTGATCTATCACAATCCCCACTGTTGACAGGTCTGAGACAAAAATAAAAAGTCATATAATCTAGTTTAGTGGGCCAGGGACATTCACTATGTCCTCTGTGGACAGGTATAAGGCAGAAAAATTACATCACCTGTGAATTGTCACTAGGGATTAGTCACTCTCACTTCTGTGGTCTGGGCCCAGATAGGAGAAAAGAGAAACATTATATATGTCTCCTAGGGAAGAGCCCATGTAAAAGTGGAAAGTAACATCAAATAGATGGGTCCAGGGATATGGCAGGGTAGCCAGGGTCTAGGGCAGAGATTCATATCTCCTGGGTGTTAGACCCAGCAATATGTTACAGTAGCCGATGTGGGCAGGGCACAGAAAGGACAAGCACATTACCTGGGTGCAGGGACCAGTGATATGTTGCAGTGCCCTCTTTGGCAGCACCAAGGCATGAGTTTAGGGTCGCATCATCTACATACTGGTTCCAACAATATGTCCGAATCCCATCTGTGTGCTGGGCCCAGGCAGGAAAGTCAAATCACTCAGGTTATGAACAGAGATGTGTGTCAAAATCACACATGCAGAAAGGCTCAGGGATAGCATGAATAACATTTCACATATTCTCATTCTAGGTATGAGATTCAAGACCATTTGGAGGTTGGGTCTAAGTACACAAATCACAGTCTCAATGTGGACAGGTTCATGAATAAGAGCCTCATTCTTTCCTTCAGACTGTGTCTTCTCAGTAAACGCCATAGTCTCACAGGTGTGCTGAATCTTGATCTGAGTCACCAGCCTAGCTATGGATCAGATCCACATGTGAGAGTCAATTTTGCAACTTTCCACTTCCTCCAGGGATGAGATTCAGAACTTCAGAAGTAGATTGTGTTTATCTAAAAGGATGACATATTTACTGTTAACTGGTTGTGAATACCAGTTATCACAATGTCACCTGTGTGCTGGACCATATAAGGGCATTCAATATATTACCTGAGGGCTTTATTGCTGGGTCTGTCCCACAGACACTGGCTGATGGATGAAATGAGTACTCAGACACAGGTATGCAGTGTAAGAGCAGCTAGGCGACTGCCCGGCTATATTGGACAGAGTGCAGCCCCGAGAAGCTGGGCTGCTTTCTTTTATTCAGTGCAGGCACAATGCCCAAAACCTGGAGCCAATACAATCTGCAGGTAATTAACATTTATTCTTCCCCTTTCAAGAAACACCACGTGTGCAAGTGATCAAAGGTCTGTTCCTGGTCAACATAAGTAAACAAGCTTCTTTAAGCTAAAGTTCCCCACACTTCCTTGTATTTACTCCTCACCCCCTGACTCAAGGTTATAGAACAGGTTCCTTCAGCTATTATCCCCTGGGGCTCTTCAGGACCTTCCGAACTTTCAGGAGGTTTGCATTCTTTCCCTATAGATTTTTCACCACTCTCACTGCACCCCCCCCCAAATTTCCCCTCCCTTTTTTTGCATCACGTTTTGATGATTGAAACATACAGATGTGAGCAGTGACTGGCATAGTGGTTACAGCTTGTGTTCCAGCTTTGCATCTTAGAACCAGTAAATAATATAAAACAAACATGAAAATAATCAGTATTATTATTTTACAATCAAGGAGTGATATGTAGTGGTACTTGCCACCTCAGTCCAATGTATGCCATTACTGACGGACCCCCACCGGAGGTATGTCAATCACTCCCAGCCAATCAGTCACATTTTTAGAGGCTAGGAAGAGGGTCTCTGCCCAAGTAACAGTGTGGAAGAAAGGCAGATCTAGAAGATGGGCCCAATAGAGTATAGCAGGTACAGGTTGCAGGCAAAGTGAGAGTAAGAAGAATCAATACCCTACAAGATTTGCAATGTACAACAGAAAGCATAGAAAGGAATACATTATCTGAGGGAATGGTTTCCTTTTCTGCAACAGAAAGCATAGAAAGGAATACATTATCTGAGGGAATGGTTTCTTTTTCTGCAGCAGAATTCACTCAGCCTCCTGAGTTGTCTTCTTCAGCATCCTCCAGGTAATGTCTGGGGCCTGTGATGTCCAAGGAAGTGGCATTGTCTGGGGTTGCAGGTTCTGCAGGATCATTTCCTTCATTTTTGGTACTGGGTTGGGTCCTAGCCATGCCATGGTAAGGTTTGGTGTGTCACACTGGAATCCAAAGAGGACCTGAGGGGGTGTGAACACAAGCATATCCTCTTCCCCAGGTTAACAAATAATTTGGAGCACACTATACATTACTATTTGCCGAGACCAGCTCAGTCATGGAGACCCTAACCCAGTGGCACTAGAGGAATTAAACACACATGCACAGAAATATAGCAGGTGGAGTGGGAAATCAGGGGTCTCACAGCCTACAGAACTGAGAGCCCCGAACAGAGATTTACCCACATATTTATTGGCAGCAAGCCAGTGATAAGCATTGTTTCTATAGATTGTAGATTAACTAAAAATATTCCTTGTGAGAAATAAAAGGATGCGCTCTGTCTAGTTATCTGCAGCAGGAACAGATCCTTAAGGCACAGATTGCTCATGCTATTGTTTGTGGTTCAGGAATGCCTTTAAGTGGTTTTCCCACCCTAGGTGGGTCAGGTGTTCCTTGCCTCATTCCAGTAAGCCCAAAACTTTCAGCGTGGGCATCATGGCCATCATGAACATGTCACAGTGCTGCAAAGATTTTGTTTATGCCAGTTTGGGGGCCAGTTTATGGCCAGATTTGGGGGCTTGTTCCCAACAACTATTTACATCTTTCCATAAAACTTGAGAGGTTTTTGCAAAGTGTTTTTCTATGGCTGACTGAAATTTATTATCTAAATTTAAGAAATTTAGGGTAAATAAGGTAAATTTAAAGGTAAATAAAAGGTAAAATAAGGTAATAAGGTAAATAAAAGGTCAATTTAAAGGTAAAATAAGGTAAATAAGGTAAATTTAAGGTAAATAAGGCTCGTGCTAGTAGTGTTGTAGGGTTCCTACTCATATTCCCCATTTTTGGTTTTTTAAGCATACTCTAAAGGGTGGAATGGGTACATTCCACTGTTATCTGGGTTAAATAATTGATAAATTCAACAAATGGCTCCCGGGGCCCTTGTTGTACATTTACAAAAGATCCCTGTTGAACTCTACCTTTGGGAATTCGTTCCCAGGCCCTGTGAGTGCACAAAGACACATGCACATAGGCTTGGGGGAAAAATTTAATTGTTGTTATACATTAACATAGGGACCCCTCCCCTGGAGCATAGCAGCTGTTAAGTTTTGCCTGGCCCAACTGATTCTGGTTAACTTGTTGTTCACATAACTCATCATATTCTGCCCTCCAGAGGAGGTATTGACTGGCCTCTAAAGTTGTTTTGGCTAGTATTGACCAGTCCCATGGGGTCATATGGTAGTTTTCTGCTATGGCCTCAAGTAATCCTCTCCTAAATGGGCTAGTGGCTCCATTTTCTCTAATGCTTTTTCTTTATAAGTCTTGAAAGTAATGGGTTCATGTACCTGACTGCCTTGTTGATCTTCCATCATTGGGCAGGCCAAGAGCTCCCCTTCTAATGCTGCTTACCTAAGACAGGGTCCCATAACTGTAATGTATCCCTTGTCTTTTCCCCAATTTGTTGGGAGATGGGGCTCAGGGAAAATCTCTGCCTCCTCTGTGGCATCTTTACCTGGTAACAACTGGGCTGAGGGAGGAGGAGGAGGAGGAGGAAGACGTGGAGGCAGTAAAGTAGATGATGGTTCTTCCTCCCTTCCCTTCTTAGGCTCTTCTGTATAGAGCAGTGCCAAAGCAGCCCTAACTAAAGCCCATAACATTAAAGAACATTAAAGATGTTACCGGGACTCGTTGCCCATGTGCATAATGTTTAAGATTTCTTCTCACTTGTTCCCAGAGCTCTAGGTCTAGTATGCCTTCTTCTGGGAACCATGGGCTATGGAAAACAACAGTTTGCATTAGGTCCCTTAATTGAGCCTTTGAAACTGAGGCTCTACTAGCTTTTAGCAGTTGTTTCAATATTTTTATATACTGTTGCTGTTGAGCTGATAATTGTCCCATGATAAAACCCTAGCTTGAGTCTGGACACAATGGCTCATGCCTGTGATCCCAGCACTTTGGGAGAATGAGCTGAGTGAATCACCTGAGGTGAGGAGTTCAAGATCAGCCAGACCAACATGGAGAAACCCCATCTCTACTAAAAAATACAAAATTAGCCGGGCATGGTGGTGCATGTCTGTAATCCCAGCTACTCAGGAGGCTGAGGCAGGAGAATCACTTAAACCTGGGAGGTGGAGGTTACCATGAGCCAAGATTGAGCCATTGCACTCCAGCCTGGGAAACAAAAGCAAAACTCCATCTCAAAATAATAATAATGATAATAAATAAAACCCTGGCTTGAAAAAAATCCCTTTGAACTTGGAAATCCCCAGTGGGCACAAATTACTTACTGTGCAGTCACTTCCCTTTCATTTTTGAGGGTTCTGTCATGATGCGTTTTCTCGCTCCCCACATGGGGCACTACCTGCCGGTTCTGTCCCACACATCCTAGCTGACAGATGAAATGAGTACTCGGACATAGGTATGCAGTGTTAAAGCAGCTAGGGAACTGCCCAGCTCTAGTGGCCAGATTGCAGCACCGAGAAGCTGGAGTTGCTTGCTTTTATTCAGTGCAGGCACAATGTCAAATACCTGGAGCCAACACAACCTCTAGGTAATTAACATTTATAGTTCCCTTTTCAGGGAACATCACAGGCAGTTGGTCAAAGGTCAGTTCCTGGTCAACATAAGTAAACAAGCCTGTTTAAGATAAATTCCCCTAAATTCCCTTGTATCTACTCGTTGCCCTCTGCCTCAGGGTTATAGAACAACTGCCTTCAGCTATTCTCCCCCAGAGCTCTGCAGAACCTTTTGACCTTTCAGAAGATTAGCATCCTTTCCCTATAGTTTTTCCACGACTCCGACTGATCCCCCACACTTTATGCAATATGCATGTGAGTCGCAATCTACTCTAAGACATTTGTGATGATATGGACCCATGATACTACATGTGACTCTAAGCCCAGGAATGAGAGTCAACATCTTTCCAATTGGCTGATCCATTTAGGAAAGTCCTCACCTGCCTATGAGCTACATTTATAAGCGAGTCATCATTTGTAGCTTTAGAAATGAGCCATTCCTGGCTGGATGTTTGCATATCACAGTCACAATTCCAGCTGCGGGCTGCATCTGCATATGAGATTTAGGACCTCACCAGTGGGCTCTGTCCATGTTGAGGTTACAATTATAACAGGTGGCAGAAAGTTCTTTTAAGAAACACAGCCTTTGACTAGGTGCAGTGTCTCACACCTGTAATCCCAACACTTTGGGAGGCAGAGGCGGGCAGATCACCTAAGGTGAGGCGTTTGAGACCAGCCTGGCCAACATGGTAAAACCCCTACAAAAATTAGCTCGGCTTGGTGGCATGCCCCTGTAGTCCCAGCTACTCAGGAGGATAGGCAGGAGAATCACTTGAACTCAGCAGGCAGAGGTTGCAGTGAGCCAAGACCGTGCCACTGCACTCCAGCCTGAATGAGAGAGTGAGACTCCATCTCCAAAGAAAAAAAAGAAAAGAAAAGAAACACAATATCATCTGTGTTTTTGTCCCTTGATGACACTCTGTGCCACCCAAGGGCTTTATACAGTATTTCTCTATGACCTTGGCAAAAAGAAAAGACTAAGGATCATGTTTGTTTTCCTAAGCCTAACTAGGAGAGAGTACAACTCTTTCATTGCCTTGTTCAAGGTGTGAAAATCAACATAGTAATTGCAAGCTAGGGCAAGATGATATGTCACAATTACACTGCTGAGTAGGAAGTGAGAAGAGTCACATCATCTGGGGCTGGTCTAAAGGTATGTCACAATCTTTTCTGAGGGCAAGAACCAGACAGGAGAGTCATATCACATCACCTAGGTGCTTGGCCAGGGATGCATTAGAATTTATTCCTATAAGATGGCCACAGGCAGACTGGGTGCATTGGCTCATACCCAGACAAGAGGGAAGGCTCTTGCATTGGGAGATCAAGGCAAGTGGGTCACCTGACATCAGGAGTTTGAGACCACCCTGGCCAACATGGTGACACCCCACCTCTACTAAAAATACAAAAATTAGCCCAGTGTGGCAATGCATGCCTGTAATCCCAGCTACTTGGGAGGCTAAGGCAGGAGAATGGCTTGAACCCAGGAGGTGGAAGTTGCAGTGAGCCAAGATCACATCACTGCACTCCAACCTGGGTGATGAGAGTGAGACTCTGTCTCAAAAAAAAAAAAAAAAAAAAAAAAGGAAAAGAAAGAAAGAAAGAAAAGATGGGCACAGGCCACAAGTCACATTACCTAGGTGCTAGGCCCAGTGATACGTTACAAGGCTCTCTTTGAGAAACACCCTGAGTGGTTATACACACACCTGGTGGCTGATCCCAGTGCTATGTTACCATCTTTTCTTTGTGCATGGTGCATGTAGGTGAGGAGAGTCCTATTTCATAGGTGATGTATGCCAAAATGTGTCACAAGGCCACCTGTTGGCAGGGCCCAGGCAGGAGTCTCTCATCCCATAATGTCAGACCCCGTAAAAGTAACAATATGCAAAATATGCAAGGTCCGGTCAAAAGATGCGTTACATCATCTAGGTGCTGGGTTCAGTGGCGCATCACAATTCCCTTGTGGCAGTGTAGAGGCTGAAGAAGAGTCACATCACTACCTAGGTGATAAATGAAAAGGTATTTCATAATCTTGTGGCCAGGGCTTATGTAGAATACTCACATCATCTGGGTGGCAGACCCAGCTATATGTCACAATGCAAAATGTTTGTAGGGCCTAGGCAAGAGAAAAGAGTCCCATCACATAGGTTCTGGGCCCAGTGATACACCACAATCCCATTTTGGTCAGACCAAGCAGTAGAGGAAGTCACATCACCTAAATGCTGCACCCAGCAACATGTCACAATAACCCCTCAGAGGAAATACCAGACAGAAAAGTCACATCACCTAGGTAAAAGGCCCAGAAATATCTTATAATACTATTGTTTTGTAGGGCTCAGGAAAAAACTGGGGTCAGCTAATGTAGCAGCTGGGCCTAGCTATATGGCACAATTACATTAGGAAAGGGCTTGGCTTGAGAGGAGAGTCATATCACATAGGTGCTTGGCCCAATGATATGTCACATTTCCTACTGTGGACAGGTCCAGAAAGATAAGAAGAGACCTATCATTTAGGTGATTGGCTCAGAGATATGTCACAATCACCAATTGGACAGGAACCAAGCGGAAGAATCACATCCCCTGTGTGCTGGGCCCAGCAATAAGTCACTCTCACTTCTGTTACCGTGACCCAGGCCCAAGGATATATTACAATCTAACCTATGGACAAGGTGAAGGTAAGAGAGGAGAGTCACATAAAATAGGTGATGGACAGAAAACTCACATCATCTTCGTGTAGGGCCCAGGAACATGACACAATGTGTTACACAGGCAGGACTAAGAAAAAGAAAAGTAATATCTTTCTGGTGCCTAGTTCAGTAACATTGCCGAATCTTTCCTGCAGGAACAACAACAAGAAAAAAATCAGCTACATGCTGTAAAATGTCTCAGTTCTTCCTGTGAGCAGAGACATGATAACACAAGAGAGTCACATCATCTGTGGGACTGGTGCAAAGACATTTCTTTCTTTCTTTCTTTTCTTTCCTTCCTTCTTTCTTTCTTTCTTTCTTTCTTTCTTTCTTTCTTTCTTTCTTTCTTTCTTTCTTGTTTTCTTTCTTTCTTTCTTGTTTTCTTTCTTTCTTTCTTTCTTTTTTGAGATGGAGCCTCACTCTGTTACCCAGGCTGGGGTGCCGTGGTGTGATCTTTACAAACTCTGCCTCCTGAATTCAAGTGATTCTCCTGCCTCGGCGTCCCAAATAGCTGGGACTACAGGCGCCCGTCACCACACCCAGCTGCTTTTTGTACTTATTATTAATTTTTTTAGTAAAGACAGGCTTTCACCATATTAACCAGGCTGGTCTTGAATCCTGACCTTTTGATCCACCTGCCTCATCCTCCTAAAGTGCTGGGATTACAAGTTTGAGCCACAATGCCCAGCCACAGAGACATTGCAAAATGACCCTGTAGGCAAGGCCCAGACATAAAAGTTACATCACCTGAGTGTTGAACCCAGCAACATGTCACAATGGCCCAAGTGGACAAATCACAGGCAGAAGAGTCAAAAATTGTCAGGGCAGGGCCCAGCAATATGACACAATGTCACCTGAAGGCAAAACCTAAATGAATAAAAGAGTCACATAAGCTAGGAGCTGGGTGTAGCAATATGCTATAATTTCCCTTTAAGCAGAGACCAGCAGAAGAAAAGAGTCACATCACCTGGATGCTGGGCTCAGTAATATGTCAATCATCTTTCCTGTAATAAAGACCCAGGTGGGAGAAATACATCATCTGGTTGCTGACAACAGCAATGTGCCACAACTTTCCATGTAGGCAGGGTGCAGGCAGAAGAGGAGAGTCACATCTGCTAGGTGAGGAATGCAGAGACATGTCACAATGCCCCCTGTAGGAAGGTCCCAAGTAGGAGACTCCCATCCCTTAGGTGTTGAGTTCAGCAATATATCACAATACCCAAATGTGTGGAGCCTGAGAAAAAGAGGAGAGTCACATCACCTAGATGCTAGGCCAGTAAGTGTCACAATTTCTCTGTGAGCAGAGACCAGGCAGGAGAAGAGAGTACATTACCACCGTGATGGGCATTGAGTTATGTCACAAGGTCCCATGTAGGCAGGCCTAGAAAAAAAAATGTTACATCACCTGGATGTTAAACCCAGCAATATGTAACAATGTCTAATGTGATATATTGAGCCCCAATATGGCACAACATGTAAGGCACAGTTGGAAGAGTCACAAAACATGGCTGCAGAATTCAGCAATAATTGACAATACACAAAATGTGTGGGGTCCCCCCAAAAAAGGAGAATCAAAGCACCGAGGTGCTGGATCCAGTGATAAATCACAATCTTACCTTCAGACTGGGACCAGGCAGCAAAATCAAATCACTCAGGTGCTGAACATAGGCATATGTAACAATCACTCCCGCAGGAAGATCCAGTAATGAATTAACAATCCTGCACAGGTCCCAGTTCTAGGTATGAGAATCACCACATTTTCTATGTTGGGTCTGAGTAAGGTAGTGATAACCTCAACAATGAACTGGATTGGAGCTTGAGACCCTTCATTCCTCCTGTAAACTGTGTTCACTCTAGCCCTAAGCCCAGGTAGAATTTTCCTGGGTTCAGATAGAATTCTCACCTGCCAATGTACTGGGTTTATAAGTGAGTCATCATTTCAACCCTGGCTGGATGTTCACATACGAGAGTTCGCAATTTCTACTGTGGACTGTGTCTGTGTGGAATTCAGGGCCTCACCAGTGGGTTCTATACAAGTGTGAGGGTGACAATCCTAACAGTTGGTGGGGTGTGCACATTGCACATAAGAACCACAATCTCACCTGTGTGCTGAACCCTGGAATGACACTCTCTGTACCACAAGAGATTTATATAGTATGCAAGAAATTGGTAATTCCCTATGACTTTGTACAAAAAGGAGACCCAAGATCATAAATCATTACCATGGGCCTAGTTATAAAAGACAGCATCTCTCCTGTTAGATGGGTGGAGGTATGAGAGTCAACATTGCACCTGTGAGCTAGGCCAAAATATATTTTACAATCCCACCTGTGAATAGGCAGAGAGGAGGAGAGTCACGTCACCTGGGTTTTTGGCCAGGAATACATCACAATCTTTACTGAGGGCAGGGATCAGACAGGAGTGTCACATCACTTTAATACTCAGCCAGGAATATGTTACAACCTTCTCCTGAAAGCAAAACACAGGCAGCAGAGTCACATCACCTGGGTGTTGAGCCCAGCAATGGCTAATAACGCTTTCTGTAGTCAAGGCCCATGCAAGAGAGACACATCACCTGGTACCTGGGCCTAATGATAATTCTTAATTTTTCTTGTGAGCAGAGTGCAGGCAATAATGGAGAGTCACATCTCCTAGGTGATTGATGCAGAGGTATGTCACAAGGCCCTATGTTGGAAGGGCCCAGGCAGAAGCCTCCCATTTTATAGGTGTTGGGCCTGGTAATATGTTATACTATGCAAAATATTCAGGGCTTAGGCAAAAAAAAAAAAAAAAAAAAGGAGTCATGTAACCTAAGTGCGGAATTTAGAATATATCACAATGCACCCTGTGGGCAGTGCCAAAGCAAGAAAAGACTCACTTTACCTGGGTGGAAGGCCCAGCCATATGTTACCATGACATCTGTGGGCAGCACCAAGCCTGGAAAAGAGTCACTTCTTTGAGGTGCAGAGTCCAGAGATATGTCACAGTCTCATCTGTGGGCTGAGCCAAGGCAGGAGAGTCAAATCACTAAAATGCTTAGCAGGCACAATCACACCTGCAGGAAAGTCCAGGAATGAGATTAGATATTCCACACATGTCCATGTTCTAGATATGAGAGTCAACACCTCTTGTATGTTGGGTCTAAGTTCATGAGTAACAATCTCAATAGCTGACAGAATTTTTGCAAAAGAGGTACCATTTCTTCTGCAGACTGTGTTCTATTAGTGCAGTCACAGCCTCATATGTGTGTTGAATTCTTGGTCTGAGGGTCACCAGCCCACCTGTGGCCCAGGCCATATAGGAGAGTCAATTCTCCAACTTTCACAGCCTCCATGTCTGAGATTCAGAACCTCAAGAGTGGGATATGTTTATGTGGGAGAATGAAAATCTTTATTGTCACCTGGGCATGCATTCAAGAGACACTATCTCACCTGTGTGCTGTGCACTCCTATGACACTCACCATGTCACCTGTGGGCTTTATACAATATGCAAGAGTGGTGATCCTCTGTGACCTTCATACAAGAAGGAAATCCAGAATCTTTTCTATGGTTCTAAGCCCAGAGTCAACATCTCTCTAATAGGCTGAGTCTAGATGAGAGAGTCCTCACCTTCCTATGAGGTGGGTTTAGAAATGAGTCACCATCTCAACTGTGGCCAGATGTTCATATATAACAAAGTTTCAACTGTGGAGTGCATTCATGTGAGATTCAGGACCTCAGCATTGGGCTCTGTCCATGCGTGATGGTGACAATTCTAAAGGTTGCTGGGCTGTGCATAGGACAAACACAATCTCATCTGTATGGTGAACTCTGTTATGACATTCTCTGTAACACACTGGGGCCTTATATATGTGAGAGAGTGGTAATTCTCTATGACATTTTTACAGAAGGAAGACCCAGGATTTTTTGTTTTCCTGAAAGTAGCTATGAGCAACATTATCTCTCCTACTGGCTCTTCGAGGTATGAAAGTCATCATCACATCTGAGTGATTGACCAAGTTATATGTCACAATTCCACCTGTGAGTAGAGAACAAGCACAAGGGTCACACCAACTGTGTGCTGGGCCAGGGTTATGTCACAATCTTCCCTGAGAGCATGCACCAGGCAGGAGAGTCACATCACAGGGTCCTTGACCAGAGATGTTACAATCCTCTCCTGAAAGAAGGGTACAGGAAGAAGAGTACGATCACCTGGGTGCTGGGCTCAGCTAAACGTGTCACAAGGCTCACTGTAAGCAAAACCCAGAAAGGGTAGACAAAACATCTGGTTGCTGGGCCCAGATGGGAAGAATGCAGGTAGAAGTAGAGAGCTTCATCTCCCGGGTGATGGATAAAAAAATATATTCCAAGGCCCTCTGTGGGAGGGGCTCCTGCAGAAGCCTTCCAACTCCTAGGTGTTTGTTTCAGTGATATGTCACAATAACCAAATTATGCAGGTCTCAGGCAAGTGAAGAGAGTCACATCACCTAGGTGCTGGGTCCAGTGATTTGTCACAATCTTTTCTTTTGGCAGTGCTCAAGCAGAAAAGAAAAGTCACATCACCAAAATAATAAATAAAAACATGTGTTAGAATATTTCTGTGTGACAGCCCATGCAGGAAAGTCATATCACCATGTTGTTAGACCCACAGATATGTTGAAATACATGATGCATGCAGGTTTCAGGAAGGAGAGGAGAGTAACATCACTCAGGTGCTGGAAGCACCTAAATGCGCGTCACAATTTCTTCTTTTTTTTTTTTTTGTTCTGTTTTGTTTTTTTGAGATGGAGTCTCGCTCTGTCGCCCAGGCTGGAGTGCAGTGGCACAATCTTGGCTCACTGCAAGCTCTGCCTCCCGAGTTCATGGAATTCTCCTGCCTCAGCCTCCTGAGTAGCTGGGATTACAGGTGCACACCACCACGCCTGACTAATCTTTTGTATATTTAGTAGAGATGGGATTTCACCATGTTAGCCAGGATGGTCTCGATCTCTTGACCTCGTGATCCACCCACCTTGGTCTCCCAAAGTGCTGGGATTACAGGCGTGAGCCACTGCAGCCAGCCCACAATTTCTTCTTAAGCACACGCCAAGCATTAAAAGTGAGTCACATCACCTAGGTTCTTGGTCCAGCAATATTTCACAATACCCCTGAGGGGAGGGCCTAGGCAAAAAGTCACATTACCTAGGTGAGAAGCCTAGAGATATGTCACAATGTCCCTTGTGGGTAGGGCTCCTAAATAAGAGGAGAGACATAGCCTAGGTGCTTGGCTTAGCTTTATGTTCCTATCACCCCAGTGAGAAGAAGCCAAAAACGAGGAAGAGTCACATCACATGAAGATATGTCGTGTCATATCACAATTCCAACTATGGACAAACCCCAGAAGAATAGAGTCACATCATCTAGGTGGGAGGACCAAACATATACCACAGTAACTCCTGTGTGCAGGGACCAGGCAGAATAATTACATCACTGTTTTGCTTGCTTCAGCAATGTCACTCTCTAATCTGTGGGCATGGCCCAGGCAGAAGAGAAATGTCATATCACATAGGTAAAAAGAGCATTTACCTGAGCTTTGCTCATAGGAGAGATTGTAATGGGTCAAGAAATATGTCGCAATGCTTCCTGTGGTCAGGGTTTAGGCAGAGAACTCATATCATGTTAGTGGTGAGCTCAGCTGTATGTCTCAATGCCTTCTAAAGGCACAGCCCAAACAAAAAAGGCAACATTACCCACTGAGCATGGTGGCTCATGCCTGTAATCCCAGGACTTTGGGAGGCTGAGGTGGGTGAATCACAATGTCAGGAGTTCGAGACCAGCCTTGTCAACATGGTGAAACCCCATATCTACTAATAATACCAACAATTAGCTGGCTGTGGTGGTGCATGCCTGCAATCCCAGCTACTCAGGAGGTTAAGGCAGGAGAATTGCTTGAACCCAGGACGTGGAGGTTGCAGTGAGCTGAGATCATGTTATTGCGCTCAAGCCTGGGTAACAGGGCGAGTACCGGGTCTGTCTCGCAGACCCTCACCGATGGATAAAATGAGTACTCAGACACAGATATGCATTGTAAGAGCAGCTAGGGGACTACCTGGCTCAAGTGGCCAGAGTTCAGTCACGAGAAGCTCAAGCTGCTTGCTTTTAGCCAGTGCAGGCACAATGCCAAAAGCCTGGAGCAAACACAATCTGTAGGTAATTAACATTTATTGTTCCCCGTTCAGGTAACATCACAAGCGTGGACGATCGAAGGTCAGTTCCTGGACAACTTCAAACAAGCCTGATCAAGATAACTTCCCCTTCACTCCCTTGCACATACTCCTCACCCTCTGCCTCAGGGTTAGAGAAAAACTGCCTTTAGATATTATACCCCAAAGCTATGCAGAGCCTTCTGACTTTTCGGAAGGCCTGTTCCTTTCCCTATAGTTTATCGCACCACTATGATCGATCTCCCACATTTCCCCCCTTTTCTGTTTTTTGCCTCAGGTTTTGCTGATTGAAGAGTACAGAGATGTGCAGGCACAGGTTTGACAGTTACAGCGGTTATAGCTCATGTTCAGGCTTTGCATCCTGGAATTACTAAATAACATAAGACAAATATGAATATAATCAGTATTATTCTTTTCCAATCAAAGAGTGACCCCCAGGAGAGGGGGTCTATTAGGAGAGATGTTCTTGCACATCTTTCCATATGGCTGCTTGTTGGGCATGTAGATTTATGGTGTTTAAGGATTCTTGAACTGTTGTTTTAAGTTGCTTTACGTCTGCTGTTACATTATCATGTAAGGTTCCACAGAGTTGTTGTTTCACCTCATCCCAACTATATATTGATCGATTCCATGGTAGAGAGTTGATACAAATATGCTTATGTTCCCAGTGTTATTGCTGTCAGAATGCCAGTGCATCTTGTCATTTTCCTACATACTCCAAGGCAGCCTTGAGGGCTTGCCGATGTGCAACAATTTTTTTATCTATTCCCTGCTGTAGGAGAAATTCATTAGACACATTTCTGGCCAGCCTATCCACAAAGGTAGCTGTTTGTAGTGATTCAGTAATAGATGCAACAGCAACACTAGAAGTGGCTAGGATGACTATGGCTGAGACTATAAAGGCTATTGGTGGTGCCCTGTGTGAGGAACACAGCAATGGATCATGACAAAACCCTCAAAAATGAACAACAGTTATTCACTCAACAGCAACAGTATATAAAGATATTGAAACAGCTTCTTAAAGCTAGCAGAGTGTTGGTCTTGGAGCCCCAATTAAGGGACCTAATGCAAACTATTGTTTTCCATAACCCATGGTTTCCAGAATAAGGCACACCAGACCTAGAGCTCTGGGAACAAGTGAGAAGAAATCTTAAATGACATCATGCACAAGGGCAACAAGTCCCAGTAGCATCTTTGATGTTATGGGCCTTAGATAGGGCTGCTCTGGCCCCACTCTACACAGAAGAGCCAAAAAGGGACGGGAGGAAGAACCATCATCTACCTTATCATCTCCTCTTGCTCCCTCAACCCCACTGTTACCAGGTAAAGGTGCCACAGATGAGACAGAGATTTTCTCTGAGCCACCTTCTCCAACAAATTGGGTAGAAGGAAAGGGAAACACTACAGTTATGGGGCCCTGCCTTAGGCAAGCAGCATTAGAAGGGGAGCTCTGGGCCTGCTTGGTGATGGGAGATCAATAAGGCAATTGGGTACATGAACCCATTGCTTTCAACACTTATGAAGAAATAAGAAAATGTATTAGAGAAAATGGAGCCACTAGTCCATTTATGAGAGGATTAATTGAGGCAATATCAGACCCCTTTCTGGTAATGGCCACTGTTTTGATTTTTCCCCTACCCTGACATAGCTCTCTCAAAATCCTATGTGGCTAGAACAGTGGCCTTTAAAGGGAGAGAAATTACAATAAGCCCATGAATTAGTTGAGGAATAGTTTAAAAGCCGGCCATATAGAACCATCAAACAGCTATTGGAATTCACCTGTTTTCATCATTGACAAGAAATCTAATAAATGGAGACTTTTTCATGACTTACTTGCTATCAATGCTAATTTGCAACCTATGGGGCCCCTTCAACAGGGGCTCCCTTCCCCCATAGCAATTCCTCAAGATTGACCTATAGTCATTACTGACTTAAAAGACTCCTTTTCTACTATTCCCCTTGCAGAATAGGACAAAGAAAAATTTGTATTTACAACACCAGCTATCAATAATGAAAGGCCAGCTTGCTGAATCATTGGAAAGTACTTGCTTAAGGAATGCTGAACAGTCCTACCATGTGTCAGTATCATGTAAATCAGGATTTTATCCCCAGTAGAAAAGAATTTCCTAATTGCAAGATCATCCATTATATGGATGACATCTTACTGGCAGCCCCAACGGAGCCAATACTTTTGAGTTTATATGCCTCTATCAAAAGGAATACACAGTTTAGATGTTTAATCATAGTACCTGAAAAGGTACCAATGTCCTTCCCTTGGAAACATCTTGAATACATATTAACTTTCTGGTCAGTAAAACCTCAAAAGGTTAAATTGAATACTAACAACTTACACACCTTAAATGATTATCAAACATTACTGGGTGATATTAACTGGCTTTGCCCCACCTTGGGCATAACTACTGATAAGTTACAGAACCTACTTTCTATCCTAAAGGGCAATGCAGCCCTGGACTTGCCCAGGTATTTGACCCCCTCTGCAAAAAGGAAAATTGAGGAAATAGAGCAATCTATTACTCAGAGGCTACTAGATTGCGTAGACCTATGATATTAAGTCCAATTATTTGTATTTCCTGCTAAATATTCACCAACAGGATTAATAGGACAGATGGCCCCAGGGCTGCACCTCCTAGAATGGGTTCTTTGCTCACATACCAGGACTAAAACACCATCTCCCTGTGTCTAGCTAGTAGTAAAGTCATCTATACAGGCCGCAAACAATGCAATCAATTGCAAGGTTATGACCTGGATTTCATAAGAATACCCTTAAGTAAAAAACAATTCAAAGCAGTCCTCCCCCTACCTCTAGACCTTCAGATAGAACTCTCTCATTATGTGGGCCATATAGAACATGCCCTTCTCAGCTGGGTGCCGTGGCCCACACCTGTAATCCCAGCACTTTGGGAGTCTGAGGTGGGTGGATCATGAGGTCAGAAGATCGAGACTATCCTGGCTAACACAGTGAAACCCCATTTCTATTAAAAATACAAAAAACAGCCAGATGTGGTAGCACACACCTGTATTCCCAGCTACTCGGACAGCTGAGGTAGGAGAATTGGTTGAACCCTGGAGGCAGAGGTTGCAGTGAGCCGAGATGCGCCACTGCACTTCAGCCTGGACTACAGAGCAAGACTGCGTCTCAAAAAGAAAAGAAAAAAAAGAAAAAGAAAAGAAAGAGAACATGCGCCTTTCCCACTGCTAAACTACTTTATTTATTGCAAAACCTCGAAACAGCCTTCATTAAGTCCACTGTTGAGCTCACCCTGTGTGCCCTTTTTTTTTTTTACTTCAACAATTGCTGGTTCAACAAACACATCCTATTTTTATTACAAAGATTCGGGCCCACAGCTCACTGTCCAGTCCACTAGTTCATGCCTATGATCAAGCAGACCTGTAGGTTATAATGTCACTGCTTGACCAAGCCACCCAATCACATCAATTTTTTCACCAAAATTGGAGAAACTTAACTAAACAATTTTAACTTACCCAAAAATTAGCTATACAAATTATTTTACAAAGCCCAGATTGCCACCTCACGGGCACATCCCCCTCCTTCAACAGGTGTTAACCCTAGAGGACTAGAACCTAATCAGATATGGAAAACAGACGTTATGCACATCCCTGAATTTGAAAAACTAACATATGTACATGTATCCATTGATACCAATTCCCATCTAATTAGCACTCATGCTCTTCCTGGAGAGTCTGCCCGATATGTCATTAAACATCTTCTTTTAACTTTTGCATTCATGGGGCAGCCCAAAAAATTAAAACTGATCATGGTCCAGCTTAAGCCAGCTCACAATTTCAACAATTTTGTCACAAATGGAACGTCCAACATTCCATGGGTGTCTCGTATATCTCCCAAGGAGAGGCCATAGTAGAACGTGCCCACTCCACCCTTAAAAATATACTCAGAAAACAAAAAAGGTGGAATATGAGTAACAACCCTGCAATACAATTGGCACAAGCCTTATTTACCCTTAATTTCTTAAATTTAGATGACAAATTTCAATCAGCCATAATAAAGCACTTTGCCAAAATCATTCAAGACATAAAACCTTAAATTTTATGGAAAGATGTAAATAGTAATTTATGGTGTGGTCCAAATGATTTGTTAACGTGGGGAAGATGATATGCTTGTGTTCACTTTCCCTCAGGTCCTCTTTGGATTCCAGCATGATGCATCAAGTCATACTATGGTGTGACTGAGACCAAACCTGGTAACAAAAGTAAAAGAATTAACCCTGCTGGACTCACAGCCCCGGATGATGTGGCTTCCTCAGACAATACAGGCCCTGGACATTATGCTGAAAAAGACAACTTAGGAGACTGAGCCAATTCTGCTCCAGACAAAAACACCATTCACTCCAGATAATCTTCCTTGCTATGCTCTCTGTTGTACATTGCGACTCTTGTAGGGTATTAGTTTTTCTTATTCTCTCTCTCTGCCTGCAACCGATACCTGCTACACTCTATTAGGCCCATCTTCTTGATCCACCTTTCTTCCAACCTGTTACTTTGGCGGACACCCCTTTCCCAGCTTTTAACAATGTGACTGCCTGGCTAGGAGAGATTAACATACTCATGGTGGGGTTTCTCAGTAACAGCCCTATATAACAATGTGCAAAAACATCTCTCCTGGATAGATCCCCACTCCTGGGCGTCACAGTTTGATTGGGAAAGAATATTACTGATTATACTCATGTTTATCTTATGTTATTTACTAATTCTAGCATGCAAAGCCAGAACACAAGCTGTAACTGCTGCACCTGCCAAACCTCTTGCTGCACACATCTGTACTCTTCAATCAACAAAACCTGATGAAAAAAAAAAACAGAAAATAGGGAGATGTGAGAGGTCAGTCAGAGTGGTGGGAGAAACTGTAGAAAAAGGAGCAGGACTTCTGAAATGTCAGAAGGCTCTGCGTAGCTTTGGGAGAGAATAGCTGAAGACAGCTGTTCTCTAACCCTGAAGAATAGGGTGAGAAGTATGTTCAAAAGAGTGAGGAATAAGTTATCTTGATCAGGCTTGTTTGTCTGAAGTTGTCCCTGAACTGACCTCTGAACATCCTTGCGTGTGACGTTCCCTGAAACGGGAACAATAAATGTTAATTACCTTCAGACTGTGTTTGCTCAAGGCTTTTGGCGTTGTGCCTGCACTGAACAAAAAGCAAGCAGCTCAAGCTTCTTGGGGATGCACTTTGGTCACTAGAGCCAGGCAGACCCCTAGTTGCTCTAACACTGCATACCTTTGTCTGAGTACTCCTTTCATCCGTTGCTCAGCCAGGGTCTGTGGGACAGACCAGGCACTCCCTCTCTTTTCCTCCTCCTCTCCTCCTCTTCCTCCTCTGCTCCTCCTCCTACTCTCCTCCTCCTCTCCTCTTCCTCCTTTTCCTTCCTTTTTTCTCCTCTTTTCCTCCTTCTCTTCTGCTTCTCCTTTCCTCCTCCATATTCTCCTCTGCTCCTCCTTCTCATCTCCTCCTTCTCTTCTCCTCCTCTTCCTCCTGTTCTATTACTCCTTTTCCTTCCCTCCTTTTCCTACTCCACCTGTACTCTTCCTCCTACTTCTCTTCTTTTCCTCTCTTCCTCCTACTTCTCTTCTTTTCCTCTCTTCCTCATCCTTCTCCTCTCCACCTCCTCCTATCCTCTTCCTCCTCTTTTTCTTTCCTCTCCTCCTCCTTCTTTTCTCATCCATCTTCTCTTCTCCTCCTTCTCTCCTCCTCTTCTCCTACTTCTCTCTTCCTCCTTCTCTTCTCCTCCTACCCCTCCACTCCTCCTCTCTTCCTCCTTCTACTCTTCTTTTCCTCCTTTTCCTCCTCCTTTTCTCCTTCTTTCTTCCTCCTCTTTCTCTGCTCCTCCTCTCCACCTCCTTTCCCTTTTTCTCCTCTCCTCCACCTCCTTCTTTCTCTGTCCTCCTCTTCCCCCTCTCTTCTTCCTCCTTCTCCTCCCCTCCTCTTCCTCCTTCTCTTATCCTTTATCTCCTCCTTCTCCTCTCCTTCGCCTTTTCTTTCTCTCCTCCTCCTAACCTTCTCTTCTCTTCCTCCTTTCCTTTTTCTCCTCCTCTCCTTCTCCTTTTCTCCTCCTCACCTCTCCCCCTTTTCTCCTCTCTTCCTCTTTCTTCTTTTTTCTTCCTTCTCCTCTTTGCCTTCTCCTTCTCTTCATCCTCCTTTTTCTTCTCTCCTC
>NW_026652287.1:55256807-55305136 GCF_009828535.3 Hylobates moloch | reverse complement strand
TCCTCCTTCTCCTTTCCTTTTCTTCTACTCCTCCTTCTATCCTTCTCCTTTTCTCCTCCTTTTCCCCACCTCCCTCTCCTTTTTCTCCTGCCCTCCTTCTCTTTCTCCTCCTTCTCATCCTTTGTCTCTCCTCCTCGCCTTTTGTTTTTTTGTCCTCCACCTCCTCTCCTCCTCCTCCTATTCTCCTTCTTCTCTACTCCTTCTTTTCCTCTCCTCCTCGTCTCCTCCTCCTTCTCTTTTTCTGCCTCTCCTCCTTCTGCTCCATCTCCTCTCCTCCTTCTCCTCTCCTCCACCTCCTAATCCACTGCATCCTCCTCCCTGTTTTCTCTTTCTCTCCACCTCTTCCTCCTTTCCTCCTCTTTTTCCTTCTCCTCCTTCTCCTCTTCTAATCCTTCTTTTCCACTTCCTTTTTTGTCTTCCTTCTTCTCCACTCCTACTCCTCCTTTTTATCCTCTACCTTCTCCTCCTTCATTTCTCCTCCTCTTCCTCCTTTTTCTTCTTCTGTCATCCCTTCACCTTCTTCTTCTCTCCTCCTCCTCTCTTCTCCATTCCTCCTCTTTTCTTCTTCCTTTTCCTCCTCTCCTCTTTTTTCTCCTCTTCCTACTCCTTTTTCTCCTCTGTTTTCTCTTCTCCTCCTTTTTTCTCCTCTGTTTTTCCTCCTTTTCCTTCTGTCCTCCTTCTCCTCCTCTCCTCCTCCTTTTGCTTTTCTTTTTCTGCCTCTACTCTTCCTCATTTTCTTTTCCTCCTTTTCCTCCTCTCTTTCTTCTTTTTCTCTTTTCCTCCTCTTACTCTTTTTCCTCTCCTCCTCTTGTCCTTTTTTCTTCTCCTACTTTTCCTTTACTCTGCCTCCTCCTCTCCTTCTTCATCTCTTCTCTTCCCCCTCCACTCCTCCTCCTCTTATACTCTACTTTGCTTCCTCCTCCTTCTCCTCTCCTCCTCCTCCTATTTTCTTCTCCTCGTCCTCCTTCTCCTCACCTTTCACCTTTTCCTCTCCTCCTCCTCCTTCTCTTTTTCTCCTGCTCTTCTCCTTCTTCCAAGTTTTTTCTCCTCTTCTCTCCTAGTGCCGTTGTTCTCTTCTGGTTTTTTTCCTTCACTTTTTCTCTTCTATCTTCTTCGCATTTTTCTTCTCTTCTTCTCTCACTTCCTCTCCCTTTATCTCTCCTCCTTTCCCACTTCTCCTTCTCTTCTACTCTTCTCTTTTTCTCCTCCTCTTTCTCCACTCCTACATTCTTACTTCTCCTCTTACCTAGCCACTGGCAATGACAAGCAGCACCCAGCACATGTTGTGGCAGTCTCTGCAGCGCTGTACTAGCAAGACCTGAAGTGCGTCAATATTAGCTATTGGAAGCTAAGAATCCAGCCCAACCCAGGTGGCCGAGTTTATTTATATGTTTGTTTGTTTATTTATTTATTTAATCTATGAGAAAGGGTCTTGCTCTGTCACCCGGGCTGGAGTACAGTGGCACAAACTTATGACTAACTGTAGCCTCAAGAGATTCTCTCACCTTAGCCTCCTGAGTAGCTGGGAATACAGGCGTGGCCCACCACACCTGACTATTTTTGTAGTGATGGGATCTCACCATGCTGCCCAGGCTGTTCTGAAACTTCTGGGCACATGTGCTCTGCCCTCCTTGGCCTCCCAGAATACTGGGATGAATTTATTTATTATAGCACCTCCCGGAATCGGATGGTGCAAGACACGTAGGCCAGAAACATCTTCCTGATGCTGCTCCCCAACTTCTGCTCTGTCTCCCCTCATCCTTCCCCCTGTGAAAGGAGAAACTTTCCTTCTATGGTCTTTCCAGTCTCTCTCTGGCAGGAAAGCCTGGAAACTAGGGATCCTGCTTTCCTCTGCAGCCAGAAAGCATCGTGGGTGCTGGCCAGGAGGTAGCCTCCTGGGGTGTTCCCGCCCGGGTGTTTGGTGGAAGGGCTTTCTGCACCCTGCTCTGCGATTTGACCTTTCTGGGCAGAGGACACTGGCATTGAGGGGGCAGCAGGCAGCCCTGCACCCTTGCCCTTTCCTGGCCGGCAGTTGTGGTGTGGCCGACTACCACCTAAGGCGCCCAGGAAAGAAGGGGGCCACAGCCTGGCCATGAGGTGCCTATCATTCCTCGCCGTTCCATCGGTGGGGTGCGTGTTTCACAAAGATCCATCAGTGTGGAGAGCACCTTCCTTGCAGAAGTGAGGGGCTCAGTGCCGGGTGCCGTCGTGAGTCCAGGAAAAAGGCGATGGGCCTACTCCTGCTAGAACAATTTGTGGCTTGTTCTGGGGCTTCCCTTCCTCCTCCCACACAGGCCAGACACCCAGTGTCACTTTCTCTAACCCCAGCACCAGCCTCTGTCTGGGTCCCCTCCCCTGCTGGGGAAAAGGCGTATGGGGTGCCTGTATAAACTGGCCATAAAAATATGGGATAATAAGTTGTGGAAAGCCACAAGAGGCCTCTGAGGAGGAAAGCCTCCTTATTGCCATCATGTTCCCATGACAAGAGCGTGACCTGCTCTCTTATCTATAAACACTGTGCTCAAGGAGAAAGACACTCCTTTGAAGCATTGTAATGTGGCCATACTTGCTAGCTCCTAAAGCCTACTCCCCACAGCTGCTCTCTGATAAGTTAAATAAATCAGTAGTTAAGTTTATGCTGCTTCAGCACAAAGAAAATTTACCTAAACCTCCCCTCTGCTATAGATTAGGTGTGTGACACACTGCCTCCCTTTCACCGTTTCACCCCTGAACATCTGCTTCTTTAGATCTAAGTGATTGTACTCAATAAATAGTGTGGAGGCCAGAGATCAGCATCTTTGCAGTCTCTGAATTGCACTGGCACCCCGGCCCCCACATTTTTGCACCCTTAACTTGTCTCTTCTCATTCCTTCATCACCAACGGACTTCAGGTACCCTACGGGTGGTGTTGACGCTGGTCCCCAACACTCCCCCATTTCCCACTCGTGTCTCTTAGGAAACTGCGACCCTAATGTTTGCTAAGGAGCAGGGGAGGTCCTTCCCATCACCGATGCTTTCCCTGGGAAGCAGCGCGTTTTCTTGGCCAACGGCGCATCAAGCATGTGATCCACGAGACCAGATCCAGGCCAGCAGTTCACACTCCATTACAAAACTCTACGCAGCTTCCGAGCTAGCAGCAGCACATATTTGGGGAACATGGGAGGATTGTCTTCTTCTTTTGTGGGTGGTGATGTTAGTGGTTGTGAAGAGAGAGAGAAGGGTGAATAAAAACTATAACGATTTGGTAGGTCAAAAAACCTGTCTGGGAATTTCATTAATAGAAAATTGAACCCTGGTTCTTGTTTAAGGGTTTAGATTTAAGCTTACTCCTTTCAAAGTCAATAAAAACAAAATTTGCCTGTTAGATGAAAATGCTGAAAATAGTGAGACACTTCTGTCTGGTGGAAACAAAATGATTTCTGCAAAAGCAAGGTTGCCAGTTCATCCCCATATATTTGAGGGTTTTTTCCTTTTTTAGATATGTAGTGGTCCCTGCACCTATGCACAATGATGCTGAAGTATATTTAATAGAAGTGGAAGGTGAGAGAAAGGGAATTGCAAAGAGAAGAATGTGATTTTGTTTTCATTTTTTCACACACGTGAAAAGCATTCTCTAGATTTGATGCTTTTTCAAGTAGGCAGGTAGAGTTTCTAAGCCATATTTTAATCAGGGACTCTGTTAGAGGCCAAAGGCATGGCTAAAACCTTTTGGGAACACACAAAAAATGCTTAGTTCTGTGCTACCTTCAAGAGTCCACAGAACTTTTGCAGGAATGGTTATGAATTCCTTCAAAAGGGTCTTGTGCTCCATTTCAGGTGAATGAAGTTGCACTGTTTATCATTTTTAAAAATACTGCTAAACTGGTTGCATGTTAGCATATCTTGTTTTTAAAGGATTTGTTGGATGTGGGACAATTTTTGGAAATGCTACTGATGCTTATGGATATATGGAGTATCAATCTCTGGGGTTTTCTAGGTACCACTTTATTTCTCATTAGAAATTCAGACTCTAAGCCCTGAGCATGGCAGACATGTGTTTGTTATGTGATGGTAAACATGCATGTCACTAAGCTGTTACAGGTGATACATTCATATGTAACTTGTTACACCAACCAAATGACTGCTTGATGAAAGAGTTTTATTTTAAGTCACTTCAGGCAGACTCCTGAGGTCTTATTTGCATCTGACACAGGCACAGCATGTAGAAGGAGAAAAAATACACCTTACCTTATTAGTCCTTCATTAGATCAATAGCTATTTATTAAGTACCTGGTGTATGCCAGGCTGTGTACAACATAGGTGCCTTGGTAAAAAATGGCTGGTAATAAATGTAGTTGTCAGCAGAACACAGTGGCTCATGCCTGTAATCTCAGCACTTTAGGAGGCTGAGGTGGGTGAATAACCTGAGGTCACGAGTTTGAGACCAGCCTGACCAACATGGTGAAACTCCATCTCTACTAAAAATACAAAATTAACAGGACGTGGTGTCATGTGCCTGTAATTCCAGCTATTTTGGAAGGTTGAGGCAGGAGAATTGCTTGAAACCAGGAGGTGAAGTTTGCAGTGACCTGAGATTGCACCATTGCACTAAATAAATAAATAAATAAATGTAGTTGCCCTATATCAGGTGTCCTCAATACCAGGGCACAGACTGATACCAGTCTGTGTCTTGTTACAAACCAGGCTGCACAGCAGGTGAATGGTGGGTTAGTAAAGCTTCATCAGTATTCATGGCCACTCCCCATCACTTGCATTACAGATCATCAGCAGCATTAAATTATCATAGGAGTGCAAACCTATTGTGAACTGTTCATGTGAGGGATGTAAGTTGTACACAATTTATGAGAATCTAATGCCTTAGGATCTGTCACTGCCCCTCAACACCCCCAGATGGGAACATTTAGTTGCAGGAAATCAATCCCAGTGCTCTCACTGATTCTACAATATGGTGAGTTATATAATTATTTCATTATATATTACAATGTAATCATAACAGAAACAAAGTACACAGTAAGTGTAATTCGCTTGAATCATCCCAAATGAAAACCATCCCACCACATCTGTGGGAAGATTGTCTTCCACAAAACCAGACCCAGTTGCCAAAAAGGCTGGGGACCACTGTCCTACATTGTGCAGTGCCTGCATATACTAGGTAGCCAAAAAAATTTTCAATGGGGTTAATTAGATAGAGCTTTTAAAAGCTGTATTTTTCTTTGGATAGCTTGCTTTGTATTTTCTCTTTTTTCCCTTTTCTCAGACACAATGGGGTAGGATTATATAAAATGTCTGATATTTCTGGTGGTTTAATTACTTTAAAATATTCCTTATTCATTTTGGTGTACCTTTTTGGACTAAGTTATTTTCACCCTGTTTTTTGAAAGCACTCAGCAAAGATTTCACATTTATACTCAGAGCAAAACTATTAGGGTATATTGACTACTGTTATAGATGCTTTATGATATACCCAGGGACTGGCAATAAATTAAGCTCAGGATCCACAGTTCCTAACTACTACTTAGCCCCATGGAACAGCTGCTTTATAGAGTCAGCTTGATCTCAAAACAATGTAGTTTTAAATGTATACTGCTTATTTACCTCTGTGTATGTGTGTTGTTATTTTTAATAAAGACCATTTTTTTCAAAATAAATTCAGTTGAATTTGAAAGTATAAAGGAATTTAAAATGAAACTTTAGATTTGGTGGCATTGCCATTGATGAATATGATGATAGGCATCTTGTCAGTAGTTTTTCTACCTCATGGGATTGTTGTAAGGATAAAATAACTGTTCCAGAAACTCAAAACCTCCATATGGAATAAAGTGGTATCTTTTGAGATCAGGAAGCTTTGTGGGTGTCCACTGTGGATTTCCTTTTCAGAATTTTGAATTTTTGAGTGTCTTGCTTTGGGAAAGGATGCTACTGGAATTTAGTGAACAGACACTACAAATGCTGCTCCCCATATTACAATGCATAGGGCAACCCCAAATGTCAGGAGAGCTGAAGTCAACGAAGCCTGCTCGAGAGGTGTAGTAGTGGCCTTTATTGCATCCACAAGCATGCTGGGTGCATTCCGTGTATTATATGTGGTATATTTAGAAATCTGAAGTTCCATAAAGTAGGTAAGTTTTATCTGCCTCTAAGGTGCCATGGTTGGCAGGGTCAAAGTTTTACAAGAAGCTTGGGATTGAGGAAAACATTAAGTGGTGTTCAATGTATTTGAAAACTCCGTAGTAAATAAGAGCTCTAGAACTCATCTTCTTCTACAACAACTGAGATGCATTGGCTCTGTAAAGCTATTTTGGTGGGTGGCTCACTTTTCCCAGTCACCTTCTCAGTTATTTAGGAAATTTGTTCTGATGCTGTCATCTGCCAGTCTTCCTCATGACTTAAGTTATGTGGACTATATCTTTGAAAAAACTTCTTTGAATTATCTCTTACTTGCTTGACAGTTAATGTTTTTGCATTCATAGTCTCCCTAATTTTAATTTCTCAAGTTCTTGCAAAATTCTTACATAACTATCTGCCCTTTTCAAACAGCGGTGTTTCTGAGCCAGGTCTTCTGTCCATACATGTCCTCTTGAGAGGGTGGATGTCAGCCAGCTGCTCTGGCTGAGGGGAATGGGGTAATACAGGGATGCAATAAAGGAGACAGTAATAATTTTATGTTCTGGGACCCCAGGCCTCAGTCCAGAACCATCTAGTACAATGAAAGAAGTGATCTTTTAGCCAAACAGTGCTATTGGTCTGACCTTTGTCCTGCCCTCCCTCTTTCCACCCTATTACACAAGGGAGAAGGCAGGAAGATGAGGAGACTGAATTCCAGATAAGAAAGGGCTGCCTGCAGTAAGCAGACAGTTGCCCCCAAAGTGGTCTGGGCCCCCACTTACCTTAGAGACATGTGCAACACTTGAGAATAGTTGTTTTACAAATCTTAAATCAGTGGACAGACTGTAAGCATCCCATTGGTGTCAGTTGCCAGTTACCCAATTCCTGTTCTCTGCAGTGACCTTTGCAGTCCCATACCTAGGAGTGAGTTCTGTTCTTGCAGAATGCCCTGTGCATTCTGGTGCTTTTCTTACCTCTCCTCTAACCTATAAACTGACAACTGTAATGTTATATTTTCACTTACAACTTCTCTGAAGTTGTAATCTTTTGTCATCCTGATCACACTACAAGTCCCTCATCCTGTAGGTACTTGTAATAATGAAAGTAATCTCCATCCCTTCTGGAAGGTGATTGCAATGCAGACAACCTACTAGGCCAGGAACATTACTGATGGCTGTCCTAATGCATGTCTCTCTCACCCCCATGTCCAATCAGTCACCAGGCTCTCCCCCAAAACCATGCTTCAGTCACTGACTTTGGCTGTTTAATCACTTCTGACCTAAGGCCTTCATTGAGTCATAAACACCTCTTAAGTAAATTTTCTGCCACTAGTTTCTCCCTGCTGTTGTTAATTTTCCACCCTGCTGTCAAAGTCATCATCCTCAAAAACTAAAGCTTCTCTCATTGTTTGCCTGCCTAATATTTCTTGGCTCCCAGTTGTCTACAAAAAGAAAAATCCAAACTCTAACTTGTTTTACAAAGACCCTCATCTGCTTCCAAACCAAATTTTTTTTTTTTTTTTTGAGATGGAGTCTTTCTCTGTCATCCAGGCTGAAGTGCAATGGCACAATCTCATCTCACTGCAACCTCCACCTTTTGGGTTTAAGCGATTCTTCTGCCTCAGCCTCTGGAGTAGCTGGGATTACAGACACATGCAACCACGCCCAGCTAATTTTTGTATTTTTAGTAGAGATGTGGTTTTGCCATGTTGGCCAGGAGGGTCTCGGACTCCTGACCTCATGATCTGCCCACATCAGCCTCCTAAAGTGCTGGGACAAGCCAAATTTCTAGTGTTGGCTCTTGTCTCTATCTTCCACATCACTGCAACACTGAATAATTCTTTACTCCCTCTGCTGTTGCATGGGTTGTTCTTTTTGTTGTGTTTCCATCCCCTTACCCCAGCAAAGAACATTTACTCCTCTGGTGAGACCCATCTCAAATACTACCTTTTCTAGGGAGAATTCAGTCTTTTGTTCCTAATAACTGTTACCACCATCTGTCAAGTCTGTCTGCTGTAATTTATCTGTTAACATGTTTCTCCCACCTCACAAATATTTTTTCCATCTCCTTACCTAGCACAATTGCATGGTTGGTGCTCACTGACTACTGTATTTTGATTAGTTTGCCACGTATGCTGGTGGCCTGAATAAAGGAAGATGAATGTGGGAATAAAGACAAAGACAAAAGAGTTTATTTGGAAGGGGACAGGGGGCTCCTTGCTTCTAGTGAACAAGGGCCCTGAGTTCTAGAGCCCTTTATATTGATTGAATAAAGGAGATAGGGAGAAGGGGGTGGTTTTCTGTCAGCTGCTTGACTTAGTGTAGGCCTGCATGACAGCATTCTTTGAACAGTAGGCTCCAGATGTCCCAGTAGATAATCTCAAGGAGCACAGCACCAAGGAGTGGCTTCTGATGTCGGGCGCAGATGCAAGTTTGCTCCCATTCTGCATTCATGATAAACAATTTGCTGTTTGATCATATAGCCTCCAGTGGAATGCTGAGTTGGTCACAATCCTCAGGCTTCTGGCTCCCAACATCTCTCCCTTTCTGTTTTTGCATTAATTGAATGAATGTAAGGCCAGGTTGGGCAGCTTTATTTTCTGATTGGCAGTCCATCTGATTTTACAGACTATGAGCAGGAAACAGAGATGGAACAACATTATTCCCAGAACTATATATGAGATGTTAACGTGGTACTTTAGATAGGTCCAAGGATTGAGGTTCTCCAGGCCTTGCTAGAATTCAGTCCAGGCTTCTAAAGAAGGCTGAAACTCTTGAGTTTGCTTATTTAAATAAAGAATTTTTTTTTTTTTTGTAATTCACCAATGTCAAAAGTGATGTTGGGTGTGAAAGCTCCCTGCAAATGGGCTTTTACAAGATCCCATGGATACTCACTTTGGTTATATTCTAAGTTGGTTACACAAATATGAGTGTGATTAAAATGACAGTGCAATTGCTGTTGCAACTGTAAGCTTTGTACTTGTTCCCCTAACCACAGAACCATGGATTTTAACATTACCACTTCAGTCTGTAACTCAGTGTTAATTTTACTCTGAAGTAGCCATGCTTTGTTGGCTGTATGCTTCCTCTACATACTGAGCCATTTGAACAGAACTATGCAAAGCTACAGAGGACATTACAGCAGAAGTTCTTAGTGTGACCAAGGAAACAATAGCAAAAATTACCATGCCTAAGGCTCTGCAGGCACGATGAGTAAGTTTAGTTAGAAGAAGTTTCACAAAGTGCCAAACAGGGGTGGCATCCCAAGGCTCAGACAGATTAATGAGAATCCATAGCCCAGGAATGTGACCCAAATATCAAAGTAGAGAAATTATGTGTTTGCAATGTGCTATGATTAATGTAGTGATATAACCGGCAAGATTTAAGGTCAATTGGATATTGTTTAACTGGAGCTGGTCCCTCGTAGCTGCCAAAAAGACATAAGGATGAAAACCATAAACCATAAATTGAGTGGTGATATTCTTTACAAATGTAACATTAATATTGTGTCGAGTAGCAGTACTGGTATTAGAGAATGTTCCTACCCAGATACTACCATTTGTGAACAGCAGTGCTGCTTTCCATATTGTTTCTTGAATTGGACCTTTCCTCCCTAGATAATGCCACGGAGGAAGAGGGGTGCTAAAGCCTGCTCCATGCCAAGCAATCCAGGTGGCAGACTGGGATTGGATCCCGGTGTGGTATAAAGGAGTATTCAAAGCTTGCCACCAATGGCAGTGAAGTTTGTGCCATGATTTCTGATTTTCATCTTTTCCATCTAGTTGACCTTCAGTTCCCCAATCCACAATGTCTCCAGTTAACATAGATTGTTTTCTACCCAGTGGGCCAAGACACTGGGTCAATGGAGAGGGGTCGGAACTATTGAAGGGAATCCATTCCATATAGTCAGCACAATTGGGGCGATTGGGCCGGGAATGGTTGGTTAGCACACCAGTTACATAAATAGAACCAAGATCTAATAAGTACATAACTTTTCCATGGTGACTCGACCATGCTTCAGCTTCAATTGTAAGACAGCTATGGTTGAGCAACATCTTTGTAGTGATACACAAGGGGAGTCCTTCCAGTGGGGTAGTATAATTGATGGCATTGTTCTGAGAGTCTAACAGTTCTATGTCAGGGGGAGTTAGGGGTCCTGGAGCCCATGCTCCCTGATTATGATAGATCTCAGGAGGAGTGTCACTCCAAAGTACAGGTTGTACTATTGGGGGATTGGGAACCTATGCCCAATATGTTTTTGACTCTGCAAAGGGAAAACATACCACACAGGGCATTATGGCTAACATGGCCAAGAACATGGAATCAGGGGTTTTGTTTGGCCTTGATGGTCCAGTAGTTTCTCAGCTTCCTGCGTGGTTTTCTTGAGTGTCCTCTAGGTTATAGGGGTTGATGTCATCATGACTCCAGTAAGTCTTCTCTCCATCTTTGCACTCAGGCTCAGCTGGCTCATGGCCCATACCAGAGGGACCGGGCCCATGGTTGGCCACAATGGGTTCCTCCAGTCTTCCATTCCATGGTTGCACGCAACTTGAGGGCATCCACACGGTTTGTCCATCTGCTGTAAAAATATAAGCATACCCTCATCAGTAAATCCACCATATCTTTCCGTTGTCCTTCTTCTAGGGATTTCCATAACAATTTCAGATAAACTTTCCTAATTTCCTCTAACACTTGCCAGTGTCTTTCTGCTGCAGTCTTACCATGCATACCAGGAGTCAAAAAATTTAAAGTAAATAAAGCTAAATGTAGTTTTGTTTGAGGTGGTGGCTGGTCTCCTATCTCCCTTTTTCTGTTTTTTCAACATGTGTTGTAATGTTTGATGTGCCTGATCTATAATGTAAGGAATTCCTGTTTTATGGGTCATAGCCCAAAGCTGTAGAAAATTTTGAAAAGCATGACTAGTATAAGCAGGTCCATTGTCAGTTTTTAATTGTTTAGAAATTCCCATATGAGCAAATGGCGACAGACAATGTCACCATACATGACCGGATGTCTCACCCGTTTGGCATGTATCCTGTCTCTGATTAATAGAAGGCACAGAGAAGGCAAATCGAGGCTTACCCTTCTCATGTAATGGTATAGTAAAGAAAAAATCTTTAAGACCTATTTCTACAAGAGGCCAGTTTTTAGGAATGGCTGCTGGGGATGGCAAGCCCTGCTGTAATGCACCCATTGGTTTAATTTGTGCATTAATAGCTCTGAAATCATGCAGCAGTCGCCATCTTCTGGACTATTTTTAGGATAACAAACATGAGTGAATTCCAGGAACGGACTCCTCTAAACGTCCTGCATCCAATTATTCTTTCACCAACAGATGAAGTTGAGCTAGGTTCTCCTGTGTTGGGGCCATTGATCCACCCACACAGGTTTGTCACTGAGCCATTCTAAAAGTAAGGCAGTGGGTGGTGGAGAAGTATCAATGACCCCAATAATAAATTCTGATGTCCCAATCCTTTTTTGTCTGTCTTTCCAGTTATTGATATTGGGTTAGACTTTCCTTGTAGGAATTTTCCTAAACCTTTCCCACTCTGATATCCCATGTCCTTCAACATTTTAAATCCTAGGTTATAAAAGTTTTCATTTGTAAATCTCATATCCAATGCTGTAAGTAAGTCTTGACCCCATAAATTGATAGCTATATTTGCAACATAAGGCTGGAAAGTACATGATTGTCCATCCGGACCAAGACAAGGTAAAATCTCAGCACTCTGTTGAACACTTTGAGCTGCTCCTACTCCCACTAGTGATGTGGAGGTTAGTCTGAGGGGCCAGGATGGGGGCCAATCCTTACTGGATATTACTGACACATCAGCTCCTGTGTCCACAAGCCCATAAAATTTTTTCCTTTAATTTGTACTACACAGGTGGGTCTATTAGAGGCTATGGGTTGGAATAGATAGATTTTGCATGTAGTTGTGCTCCCAAACCATTTATTTCCTCAGTTCTCCTTTCGTGGAGAAGGAGATTTGCAGGAGATAAGCAATAATTGCACTATATATTCCCCTGGTTCAAAAACACTAAGATCTTGTAACATTAAAACTACTTCAATTTCTCCTTAATCGGAGTCAACTACTCAGGACTACAGTGATGCCTTGCAAGTTAAGGCAGCTTTTGCCTAAAATTACTCCCATGTATTCTGCTGGCAAATGTCCCCAAATGCCAGTGGGAACTTTGGTAGGTTTGTCTTCGCCAACAATGTAATTCTATCTCTGGTAGGGATATCTAATCCTGCACTTCCTGGTGTTCCTGGGGAGAGGGAATCAATGTTCCTCCTAGGACCCACCCCTGAAGTGGGGTTGTGATCTGAACTGGGAATGCCCTCATGGTTTGAGAGGCCTGGATCCAGGCCACCTTCTCATTTCCTGACAAGGGGGTGCTATTCTGATGAAATTTTGAGTGGCATCGATGAACCCAATGATTTCCTTTGTTACAGAGAGGACAGTTTCCTGGCATTTTCCACTGGAGGGTGGGCATCACATTGTAAGATACTTTTTGTCCTGAGGTCTGGTGGCATCCCTTTTTAAAATGCCCAGTTTTTCCACAATTATAACATTTTCCCACTGTAGGGTTTGATCCTTGGCTCCTTCTAGATTTGTCAACTACTAAACTAGCCATTGCTTGAGCTAACATCGTAGAATGATAAAATTCAGTTCTTACATCCTGACAGCCTTCAAGGTAATTTCCCAAGCTCTTTGTGGATGTCACAGGAGCCATTGCATGCTTCCAATCTGCATTTGCATTTTCATAGGCTAGAGTTATGGTAAGCATTTCTGCAGCAGAGGCATGAGTGATCTGACGCTGCACTGCATCTTGCAGCCATGTGATAAATTGTGCATAAGACTCCTGTGATCCCTGCATGACATGTAGAAAAGACTGCACTGGAACTCCCTCTTCAGGAATGGTGCTCCAAGCATGCTTGGTGGCTAAGGCAGACTGGTGGTAAGTGGCATCTACAATGGGAGTGTTAACTGTTGTACCAGATCTGAAAAGGGACCACGGCTCGTCAACATTTCCTCTGTAGTGTTTCCTTGAACAGCAGTGCGATTCTGTCTAGCTTGGTCTGCACACATTTCTTGCCAATTTAAACTCCATGTTAGATATGCACTGGTGGATAAGCAAGTGCCAGCCAAAAGTTTTTTATCGAAAGGTGAAAGGCGCATGGCTCTGAACACCAATTCTAACAGCCCTAGAGTGAATGGGCTTTGCACTCCAGTATTAACCACACTAGTTTTTAATTCTTTTAATAATTTAAACTCTACAAGAGTGTGTTCATGTCAAAGATGTGGTGGATCATTCAGATCAGGCCTTATGGTAATAGGAAAAGCACAAGGTCCCAAAGGTTCCCCTACCATAGCAGCAGCATGCAAAATTTGTTGTATGGGGGTTTCTACTGTTATTGGAGGGGGTGGCAGAGGCCAATTCTCCTCTCTTCTTCCTGCTTAGCAAATGGCCAGTTCTCCTCCCCTTTCTCCTGCTCATTATTTGCAATATGCACTGATGGAGAAAAACATTACTTTTTTAATTCTTGAGACTCAGAAATTGACTTCTGTTGTCTGACAAATAAAGAGACAGCAGCAGTAGAACCATGCGAACCAAACCCCAAGCAGAAAAGACAGAAGGGTCTACTTGAGACTTTTCTGATGAGCCTGTTTCAATCCCTCTCCTACTCTGTCCCAGTTTTCCATATCAAGAGTGCCTGCCTGTGGAAACTATGGGTTATGCATAATAACCATCTGCAGAAGTTTAATGTCTGTGAATTAACTTGAGATCCAGACTGTTTCAACAGAAATTTAGGTAACCACACATAATGTTTTTCTTCAACAGACAAATGCTGTCCCATGGTACCTTGATTCAGAAACTTCCCATTCCCAGCACTTTTTTTTCTTTTTTTTATTATTATTATACTTTAAGTTTTAGGGTACATGTGCACAATGTGCAGGTTTGTTACATATGTATACATGTGCCATGTTGGTGTGCTGCACCCATTAACTCATCATTTAGCATTAGGTATATTTCCTAATGCTATCCCTCCCCCCTCCCCCATCCCACAACAGTCCCTGGTGTGTGATGTTCCCCTTCCTGTGTCCATGAGTTCTCATTGTTCAATTCCCCCCTATGAGTGAGAACATGTGGTGTTTGGTTTTTTGTCCTTGCGATAGTTTGCTGAGAATGATGGTCTCTAGCTTCATCCATGTCCCTACAAAGGACATGAACTCATCATTCCTTATGACTGTATAGTATTCCATGGTGTACATGTGCCACATTTTCCTGATCCAGTCTGTCATTTTTGGACATTTGTGTTGGTTCCAAGTCTTTGCCGTTGTGAATAGTGCTGCAATAAACATATGTGTGCATGTGTCTTTATAGTAGCATGATTTATAACCCTGTGGGTATATAGCCAGTAATGGGATGGCTGGGTCAAATGGTATTTCTAGTTCTAGATCCCTGAGGAATTGCCACAACAACTTCCACCATGGTTGAACTAGTTTACAGTCCCTCCAACAGTGTAAAAGTGTTCCTATTTCTCCACATCCTCTCCAGCACCTGTTGTTTCCTGACTTTTTAATGATGGCCATTCTAACTGGTGTGAGATGGTATCTCACTGTGGTTTTGATTTGCACTCCTCTGATGGCCAGAGGATGAGCATTTTTTCATGTGTTTTTTGGCTGCATATATGTCTTCTTTTGAGAAGTGTCTGTTCGTATCCTTCACCCACTTTTTGATGGGGTTGTTTGTTTTTTTCTGGTAAATTTGTTTGAGTTCATTGTAGATTCTGGATATTAGCCCTTTGTCAGATGAGTAGTTTACAAAAATTTTCTCCCATTCTGTAGGTTGCCTGTTAACACTGATACAGTTTCTTTTGCTGTGCAGAAGCTCTTTAGTTTAATTAGATGTCATTTGTCAATTTTGGCTTTCGTTGCCATGCTTTTGGTGTTTTAGACATGAAGTCCTTGCCCATGCCTATGTCCTGAATGGTATTGCCTAGGTTTTCCTCTAGGGTTTTTATGATTTTAGGTCTAACATGTAAGTCTTTAATCCAACTTGGATTAATTTTTGTATAAGGTGTAAGGAAGGGATCCAGTTTCAGCTTTCTACATATGGCTAGCCGGTTTTCCCAGCAACATTTATTAAATAGGGAATGGTTTCCCCATTTCTTGTTTTTGTCAGGTTTGTCAAAGATCAGATAGTTGTAGATACGTGGCATTATTTCTGAGGGCTCTGTTCTGTTCCATTGGTCTATATCTCTGTTTGGGTACCAGTACCATGCTGTTTTGGTTACTGTAGGCTTGTAGTATAGTTTGAAGTCAGGTAGCGTGATGCCTCCAGCTTTGTTCTTTTGGCTCAGGATTGTCTTGGCAATGCCAGCTCTTTTTTGGTTCCATAAGAACTTAGTAGTTTTTTCCAATTCTGCGAAGAAAGTCATTGGTAGCTTGATGGGGACAGCATTGAATCTATAAATTACCTTGGGCCATATGGCCATTTTCACGATATTGATTCTTCCTACCCATGAGCATGGAATGTTCTTCCATTTGTTTGTATCTTCTTTTATTTCATTGAGCAGTGGTTTGTAGTTCTCCTTGAAGAGATCCTTCACATCCCTTGTAAGTTGGATTCCTAGGTATTTTATTCTCTTTGAAGCAATTGTGAATGGGAGTTCACTCATGATTTGGCTCTCTGTTTGTCTGTTATTGGTGTATAAGAATGCTTGTGATTTTTGCGCATTGATTTTGTATCCTGAGATTTTGCTGAAGTTGCTTATCAGCTTAAGGAGATTTGGGGCTGAGATGATGGGGTTTTTTAGATATACAAACATGTCATCTGCAAACAGGGATAATTTGACTTCCTCTTTTCCTAATTGAATGCCCTTTATTTCCTTCTCCTGCCTGATTTCTCTGGCCAGAACTTCCAACACTATGTTGAATAGGAGTGGTGAGAGAGGGCATCCCTGTCTTGTGCCAGTTTTCAAAGGGAATGATTCCAGTTTCTGTCCATTCAGTATGATATTGGCTGTGGGTTTGTCATAGATAGCTCTTATTATTTTGAGTTACATCCCATCAATATCTAATTTATTGAGAGTTTTTGGCATGAAGCGTTGTTGAATTTTGTCAAAGGCCTTTTCTGCATCTATTGAGATAACCATGTGGTTTTTGTCTTTGGTTCTATTTATATGCTGGGTTACATTTATTGATTTGCTTATGTTGAACCAGCCTTGCATCTCAGGGATGAAGCCCACTTGATCACGGTGGATAAGCTTTTTGATGTGCTGTTGGATTTGGTTTGCCAGTATTTTATTGAGGATTTTTGCATCAATGTTCATCAAGGATATTGGTCTAAAATTCTCTTTTTTTGTTGTGTCTCTGCCAGGTTTTGTTATCAGGATGATGCTGGCCTCATAAAATGAGTTAGGGAGGATTCTCTCTTTTACTATTGATTGGAATAGTTTCAGAAGGAATGGTGCCAGATCCTCCTTGTACCTCTGGTAAAATTTGGCTGTGAATCCATCAGGTCCTGGCCTTTTTTTGATTGGTAAGCTATTAATTATTGCCTCAATTTCAGAGCCTGTTATTGTTCTATTCGGAGATTCAACTTCTTCCTGGTTTAGTCTTGGGAGAGTGTATGTGTCAAAGAATTTATCCATTTCTTCTGGATTTTCTAGTTTATTTGCGAGAGGTGTTTATAGTATTCTCTGATGGTAGTTTGTATTTCTCTGGAAATGGTGGGGATATCCCATTTGTCATTTTTTATTGCATCTATTTGATTCTTCTCTCTCTTCTTCTTTATTACTCTTGCTAACAGTCTATCAATTTTGTTGATCTTTTCAAAAAACCAGCGCCTGGATTCATTGATTTTTTGAAGGGTTTTTTGTGTCTCTATTTCCTTCAGTTCTGCTCTGATCTTGGTTATTTCTTGCCTTCTGCTAGCTTTTGAATGTGTTTGCTATTGTTTCTCTCATTCTTTTAATTGTGATGTTAGGATGTCAATTTTGGATCTTTCCTGCTTTCTCTTGTGGGAATTTAGTGCTATAAGTTTCCCTCTACACACTGCTTTGAATGTGTCCCAGAGATTCTGGTATGTTGCGTCTTTGTTCTCACTGGTTTCAAAGAACATCTTCATTTCTGCCTTCATTTTGTTATGTACCCAGTTGTCATTCAGGAGCAGGTTGTTCAGTTTCCATGTAGTGGAGCGGTTTTGAGTGAGTTTCTGAATCCTGAGTTCTAGTTTGATTGCACTGTGGTCTGAGAGACAGTTTGTTATAATTTCTGTTCTTTTACATTTGCTGAGGAGTACTGTGCTTCCAACTAAGTGGTCAATTTTGGAATAGGTGAGGTGTGGTGCTGAAAAGAATGTATATTCTGTTGATTTGGGGTGGAGAGTTCTGTAGATGTCTATTAGGTCCGCTTGGTGCAGAGCTGAGTTCAATTCCTGGATATCCTTGTTAATTTTCTGTCTCATTGATCTAATGTTGACAGTGGGCTGTTAAAGTCTCCCATTATTATTGTATGGGAGTCTAAGTCTCTTTGAAGGTCTCTAAGGACTTGCTTTATGAATCTGGGTGCTCCTGTATTGGGTGCATATATATTTAGGATAGTTAGCTCTTCTTGTTGAATTGATCCCTTTACCATTACGTAGTGGCCTTCTTCGTCTCTTTTGAACTTTGTTGGTTTGAAGTCTGTTTTATCAGAGACTAGGATTGCAACCCCTGCCTTTTTTTTTTCCCATTTGCTTGGTAGATCTTCCTCCATCCCTTTATTTTGAGCCTATATGTGTCTCTGCACGTGAGATGCATTTCCTGAATACAGCACACTGATGGGTCTTGACTCTTTATCCAATTTGCCAGTCTGTGCCTTTTAATTGGAGCATTTAGCCCATTTACATTTAAGGTTAGTATTGTTATGTGTGAGTTTGATCCTGTCATTTTGATGTTAGCTGGTTATTTTGCTCATTAGTTGATGCAGTTTCTTCCTAGCCTTGATGGTCTTTACAATTTGGCATGTTTTTGCAGTGGCTGGTACCAGTTATTCCTTTCCATGTTTAGTGCTTCCTTCAGGAGCTCTTGTAGGGCAGACCTGGTGGTGACAAAATCTCTCAGCATTTGCTTGTCAGTAAAGGATTTTATTTCTCCACTTATGAAGCTTAGTTTGGCTGGATATGAAATTCTGTGTTGGAAATTCTTTTCTTTAAGAATGTTGAATATTGGCCCCCACTCTCTTCTGGCTTGTAGAGTTTCTGCCAAGAGATCAGCTGTTAGTCTGATGGGCTTCCCTTTGTGGGTAACCCGACCTTTCTCTCTGGCTGCCCTTAATATTTTTTCCTTCATTTCAACTTTGGCAAAACTGACAATTATGTGTCTTGGAGTTGCTCTTCTCAAGGAGTATCTTTGTGGCATTCTCTGTATTTCCTGAATGTGAATGTTGGCCCACCTTGCTAGATTGGGGAACTTCTCCTGGATAATATCCTGCAGGGTTTTTTCCAAGTTGGTTCCATTCTCCCCATCACTTTCAGGTACACCAGTTAAGTGTAGATTTGGTCTTTTCACATAGTCCCACATTTCTTGGAGACTTTGTTCATTTCTTTTTATTCTTTTTTCTCTAAACTTCTCTTCATGTTTCATTTCGTTCATTTCATCTTCCATCGCTGATACTCTTTCTTCCAGTTGAGCACATCAGTTACTGAGGCTTGTGCATTCATCACGTAGTTCTCATGCCATGGTTTTCAGCTCCATCAGGTCCCTTAAGAACTTCTCTGCATTGGTTATTCTAGTTACCCATTCGTCTAATTTTTTTCAAAATTTTTAACTTCTTTGCCATTGGTTCAAACTTCCTCCGTTAGCTCAGAGTAGTTTGATCTTCTGAAGCCTTCCTCTCTCAACTCATCAAAGTCATTCTCTGTCCACCTTTGTTCCATTGCTGGTGAGGAGCTGCATTCCTCTGGAGGAGGAGAGGCACTCTGATTTCTATACTTTCTGGTTTTTCTGTTGTTTTTTCCCCATCTTTGTGGTTTTATCTACCTTTGGTCTTTGATGATGGTGATGTACAGATGGGTTTTTGGTGTGGGTGTCCTTTCTCTTTGTTAGTTTTCCTTCTAACAGTCAGGACCCTCAGCTGCAGATCTATTGGAGTTTGCTGGAGGTCCACTCCAGATGCTGTTTGCCTGAGTATCAGCAGTGGTAGCTGCAGAACAGTGGATATTGGTGAACTGCAAATGCTGCTAACTGATCATCCCTCTGGAAGTTTTGTTTCAGAGGAGTACCTGGGCATGTGAGGTGTCAGTCCACCCCTACTTGGGAGTGCCACCCAGTTAGGCTACTTGGGGGTCAGGGAGCCACTTGAGGAGGCAGTCTGCCCATTCTCAAATCTCAAGCTGCGTGCTGGGAGAACCACTACTCTCTTCAAAGCTGTCAGACAGGGACATTTAAGTCTTCAGAGGTTATTGCTGTCTTTTATTTGTCTGTGCTCTGACCCCAGAGGTGGAGCCTATGGAGGCAGGCAGGCCTCCTTGAGCTGTGGAGGGCTCCACCCAGTTCAAGTTTCACAGCTCCTTTGTTTACCTGCTCAAGCCTGAGCAATTGTGGGCACCCCTCCCCCAGCCTCGCTGCTGCCTTGCAGTTTGATCTCACACTGCTGTGCTAGCAATGAGTGAGGCTCCATGGGAGTAGGACACTCTGAGCCAGGTGCAGGATATAATCTCCTGGTGTGCCATTTGTTAAGTCCATTGGAAATGCACAGTATTAGGGTGGGAGTGACCCAATTTTCCAGGTGCTGTCTGTCACCCCTTTCTTTGACTAGGAAAGGGAATTCCCTGACCTCTTGTGCTTCCTGGGTGAGGTGATGCCTCATCCTTCTTCAGCTCATGCACAGTGCACTGCGACCACTGTCCTGCACCCACTGTCTGGCACTCCCCAGTGAGATGAACCCAGTACCTCAGTTGGAAATGCAGAAATATCCCATCTTCTGCATAACTCACGCTACGAGCTGTAGACTGGAGCTGTTCCTATTTGGCCATCTTGGCTCCACCCTCCCTCCCAGCACTTTTTTAGAGCACTGACCTTATATCCACTGCCAGCAGATTTGTCCTGGGGTCCCCATTCATCTTGTCTATTTCACTTCCTCTGCTCCAGCAGATCTTCTTCGTTCACTTCCTCAAGGTCCTTGTTCATGACACCACTTTGCCACTGACCCTGGTGGACTGGACAAAGAAGGATGAATGTGGGAATAAAGACAAAGATAAAAGGATATGTTTGGAAGAAGAGGTCAGGGGGCTCCTTGCTTCTAGTGAAGAAGGGCTTGAGCTTCTAGAGCCCTTCACATTTATTGAGTAAAGGAGACAGGGAGAAGAGGGTGGTTGTCCGTCAGCTGCTTGACTTAGTGCAGGCCTGCATGACAGCATTCTTTGAACAGTAGGCTCCAGTTGTCCCAGAAGAAAACCTCAAGGAGCTCAGCACCAGGGAGTGACTGCTCTCAGTGCACCTTCTGGTGGCAGGCACAGATGCGAGTTTGCCCACATTCTGCATTCATGATAAACAGTTTGCTCTTTGATCATAAAGCCTCCAGTGGAATGCTGAGTTGGTCATGACCCTCAGGCTTTTGGCATCCAACCAATCTTCCTTCCTTCCTTCTTTCCTTCCTTCCTTCCTTCTTTCCTTCCTTCCTTCCTTCTTTCCTTGCTTCCTTTATTTTGTGTGTGTGTGTGTGTGTGTGTGTGTGTGTGTGTGTGTGTGTTTGTGTGTGAAATGGAGTCTTCCTCTGTCACCCAGAGTGGAGTGCCGTGGTGCAATCTTGGCTCACAGCAACCTCCACCTCCCAGGTTCAAGCAATTCTCCTACCTCAGCCTCTTGAGTAGCAGGGATTACAGGTATCCACCACCATGCCTGGCTACTTTTTCTATTTTTATTAGAGATGAAGTTTCACCATGTTGGTCAGGCTGGTCTCGAACTCCTGACCTCAGGTGATCTACCTGACTTGGCCTCCCAAAGTGGTAGGATTACAGGCATAAGCCACTGTGTTCAGACTTGCATGTTGATTTCTAATATAAAAATGAGATTTTTGAAAATTTTGGAGAAGAGACACATGTAAATTGCAAGCTAAGGCCTAACTATCACTACATATTTGGCAAAGGAAGTGGACATAAACTACCAACTTCAGCACATCTGTCATGCAGTTGTTTGCTGCTAGGTGGAAAAGATTTAGGTGCTTTGGTGACAAAGAATGTTGAATTACAAAAATTCTGAAAGAAGGTTTGGCTCAGCTTAAAGAGAAAAAAATGCTTGTTAATGCCTTGTTGCACTAAAAGCTGTTACACTGTGGCCTTTAATAATTATAAACATTTTTAATGGATTTTAGTTTGAACATTAAATTCAATAGGAAAAATAAATGCACAGATAAAAGACACAGGTCATTTCAGAGCTTCAATGTGTGAACCCATTTTCTCTACTTAGAGTTTTGTTCATTAGTGGTATGAGTTAGTAGGAGTATTGGTTGAATATAATTTGACTTCCCTTTATTCCATTACTTTTTGGTTTTAAAATTGAACGTGAAACCAGAAACCTACAGAATATAAATCTTGCTTGATGTGTGTATGTGCAATGTACATACTTGATAATAATTGGTTATATATCATATTTATAAAAGAATTAGTTTTACTGTTTTAAGGAAACTTACTTTACACTGATGCTTTATGATTAAAAACAACAACAAAGCACTTCTCTAAATACACAAAATCAAAATTTTAACTTTCCTTTAAAAGAGGTACATATACCTTCATAAATAGGAGAGATACCCAGAAGATAAGGTAGGTGTTCTGCAGCACAAGGTGAACCATTTGAATGGGTTTTATTTTCAAAAAATAAATTTTTAAAAAAGAAAATGCCTGCACTGTAGGTGAAAAATTCTGAGTATCCTTTATACAAGATAAAATCCTGATTGATTAAAGATGTATTACTACTTCAAATGTCTTTTAGTAAGTGTTTACATGCTAACTAGAATTTAGACTCCTACCTGGCAGATACATTTAGATATAATATTCTGACTTCATTTTATTTCTGAGGAGGCTTGTGTATTTTCCTCTATGATACACAAAAATAGATTTTTCAAGCCATTTTATGTTTTACTTTAGAGCTTTTAATTGTTGGTTCAGTGGATCGTTTACAACGGTTTAATATCTCAAACAGGTTTTCTATAATTTGGTTAGTTGAATCTATATGCATTTGGTTAAAATATTCTACTTAAAAGTTTTAAACCAATAGTAACTTAAATGAGGCTTAACTTCTGTTTCTCTAAATTTGATTTGTATTTAAATTATAAAAATATGTTTTCTAAGAATATTTTGTGTTCAAAAGCTTATTAAGGTATGACAACTTAATTTTCCTAAGTACAATTCCATATCAGATTATGTCTCCTTTTAGAAAAGACAGTTTTTCACTACCAAATTTACCATTCCAGTGATGGTTTTTTGTTTTTTGTTTTTATATTTACAGATTTTTATTTATTCCATAAATATTTAAATATCTGCTTGTGAAGATTCTGTCTTTACCACCAAGCCTACTGGTATGGCAAAGACAGACATTTTCTAATCTCATAGAGGATAGATCACATTGAAGGAGACTCATTCAGCCATGAACAGGTCACTTCTATCGGTGTTAACTGCTCAGAGTTAAAAATGACATGAACCTATGAAGTAAAGTTTGGCTTTGTGTATGGGAGAGGATTGGAGGATGCCGGGATGCGGGTCAAGGAAGGCATCCTGTGGAAGTGACATTTTAGCTAATATCTGAAGAATGGGTGACAGGAAGAAAAAGAATCCTTCATAGAACAGCTGGTATAAAAGCCCTGAGATTGAAAAGGGGATGTGTCCAAGGAAGTGGGAGAAGTACAGTGTGTTTAGAAGAAGAAAAGACCCTGAATGAGGAGAATGACAGGAACGATGAAGTAGGCAGGGGCTAGAGCAGGTTTGTAAGAACTCTGGAAAGCAGTGAAAAGAGCCAAAAAGTAGTGTGATGTGATTGGTTTGTTAAGAACTATTTTTACCCATAGTAGTAAACAGACCTAGTAGAAGGAAATAATGATTGGCCTTCTGTTTGGAAGATCAGTTAGAAGGCTAGTTTATGAAAACTTTGAAAAGCAGTGGTGGCCTGAAGCATAGTGGCAGTAGAGATGGGAGCTCAGATTAGTTTGATAGAGGATTAAGAGGTAGGAGAGGCTTGCTGATGAGATGGTGTGGGGAAGGGATAGATGACTTCCTGATCTTGGATTTCATAGCTGGGTGGATGGTGTGCCTGAGATTGGAATGCTGGATTAAGCAACGTATATGAACAGGGCATGTTCCCGACCAAGAGTTATGTATATGTTTTCCATGTTTTTAGCTATTTCTCTACTTGTGTTTTAGTTGGTTAAAAATTATGTACCTAGCATGGATGAAGCATGAAAAGTACTTATGTACTTATGTAACTTAGAAGTAGGTATGTTCTTACCTATGAAAATAATTAAATGGCTTTCTACTTTTCTTTTCCTTGTTCCAATTTATTAATACTAAAATGCAATGGAAAGATTTCTTGTAGATGGCCTGAGCTTTTGAATGATTTTCAGATGAGATGTACACCTAAATGTTAAGAGTGTTGGAATTTGTGTTTGATTTAATGATGCTTTATTCATTTGACTTGTAAGCATAGAATTCACGAGAAGAGACTTTGAGTAGAAACCAAGCAAGCACTCTACGATGGCTTAAGCCCATCAGAGCAGTTATGGCCTGATTTTTCAACTTATTTCTTAATTGAAGCCCCATAAAGAACAAAAGTGGTCTTGCATTACCCTTAATGTCTTAGAGTTATATCAATATTTTCTTCACCAGTAATCTGTGAAAATAAAGTTTATTTAGTAAAGAAAAGTTGCTGTTTATCTACTATATGCTATAATCTTTACTAGATCTGTCAGTGCCAAAGAAAAACATTTATTTTACCTTTCTCACGAAGAGTAAAACTAATTTCCACAGGGTGTTTGTCTAGCCAGCATTTAAATACTTCTGCTGATGACAGACTTGTTACCTACCCCTAAGCAGTCCTTGGGTTTCTACTGTATTAATTCATGTTTTTTTAAAATGGCAAAAGAAGTATTTTTGAAACAAAATAGACAGTGATGTGTTTTCTGCTATGTTGGTACACACTAGAAGCTGGAGTGCAGGCATGCTGTTCTGTGATTTATGCGATTCAGGGAGACAGTGTGCAATCTGGCCCCCAGAGAGTTCCATCAGGGCATGCTTCAACTACTCACTGAGTGGCCATCTCCTACATTAAGATTTCTGCTCCTGAGAAAAAATATCTCTCACTTGGTTGCATAACCATCCTCTTCTGTATGAGTTGGGCCACCATCTTATAAGACCATCTCACATGAAAGTCTTATTGAGACTCTCATTTTGGGTAATGCTTGTCTCTGACATCACCCACATGACTCACCAAAATCTCAGGTGAGTCCCACTGTGCTTCAAAGATGGTTCCCTTTTATGGTATCAATCCTGACTGATGTAACCAGAACATCCCTTTAGGTCCCAGATAGCTTGGTTTCCTCATTTTAAGGAGAATGGATATTTCTGCATCACCAGAACCATAAATATAATTAGGGCAGACACTACACTTTATTCCATTTCTCTATGGATAAGATAAACTGAATAGAAGGAATAAACCTTTAAAAAGACCTCCCTACTCCTCACTTTTTAATCTTGAAATAGCTTGGTGATGAGATGCTGGGAAGAATACTTCTAAAATTATGGTTAAGTATTTTTTTTGAAAATTTAAATCTTAAGTTACTCTACAAATAACTCAGACTTTTTTGCCTCACTGTGACCTAGGCATATGCATGCATTTGGTAGTCTAATTACAAGTTAGTTATAAATATATCTTACCAGATAATTACCTTGTGAGTATCCAAAATTAAAATCAGTAAGTTCAGAAATAATTTGTGGTGATGAATATATATAAGCCAACTTTTGAATAAGCAATTCATAGCTACTTATTTTGGAGAGTGCTGGATAGTGGTGACCATGTATGCTCTCTGTTGGGTAATGTATTCTTCCTTAAATATTTGTGTATTTGCACTGTTACAGTATTGCTTCCTCAAGGCCTTGGTGTGTTACATTTGCTATGCTTTGGGGTATGGGCATGACTTACATATGGCTGTCTTCTGGATATTTTAGACCATCTATTGTGGTGAGATTAAGTGAATGAAAGTTGAATATATTTCCTGTGAAGTCCATGAGGAAATTAATGAAAAGTTAATAAAGACATACATGCTTGAAATTTGAGTTTACTTAAGAAGTAATTTGAGTCTACTTCAGAGAAATTAAAAATTGTATCAGGTAAGGCAGGCCATGCGTTGTGTCTTGCGGGTGTCTGTAAGCCGGGCACGGTGGCTCATGGCTATAATCCCAGCACTTTGGGAGGCTGAGGCTGGTGGATCACGAGGTCAGGGGTTCGAGACCAGCCTGACCAACATGGTGAAATCCCATCTCTACTAAAAATACAAAAACATTAGCTGGGCATGGTGGTGGATACCTGTAATCTTGGCTACTCAGGAGGCTGAGGCAGGAGAATTGCTTGAACCTGGGAGGTGGAGCCGAGATCATGTCACTGCACTCCAGCCTGGGTGACAGAGCAAGACTCTGTCTCAAAAAAAAAAAATGGGTGTCCTGTAATATGCCCATTCTTTGCATTCCCAAAGCCAGTGTCATCTTGCTCAGAATGTGAGATAGGGATATATGCTGTCAAATTACCTTTTTGACAGGAAAGTGGATGCTCTGCCTTGAAATGAGAGAGTGTGTGTGCATGTTTTGTCTTCTTGTGACAATAAGTGCTGAAAACAGGGTAGTCACTCATCTTCTCAGTTTCTCATTGATTTTGCTCTTTTTAAGCAGCCCTAGATGTAGATGTGGACATGGTGGTCTGTATGTTCTGAAGCTTGCTTTGTGCCTCTGTTATTCTGTTCTGCACTGTAGAGCAGATGGTGTATGGTTATGTGTTTGTTTTGTATTATGATAAGAAAAAGAAATAAGTGTCAGTGTATTGGAGAAGTGGAGTGATTAACACTGGTCAAATTCTTATGTTTAGAGATTATTTCATTATTATCTTTACGGTAAATGGAATTTTGTAAGGGCTCATTTGTCCAACTTGTCTCTAGGAAGTTTGGTAGTAGCTAGGGGCTGTCTCTTGTGCTTCTTCAGAAAACTAAATAAACAGAAATCAAGTCCTAAACACCAGAAACTATGACATGCTTATATTACAAATGAATCTGTCTAGACTACTTTTTATTTGTGAGTTGGAATCTCATTCTTGTCATCCAGACTGGAGTACATTGGTGTGATCTTGGCACACTGCAACATCCACCTCATGGTTTCAAGTGATTCTCTTGCTTCAGCCTCCCCACTAGCTGGGATTACAGGTGCCCATCACCATGCCTGGCTAATTGTTGTATTTGTAGCAGAGATAGAGTTTCACCACATTGGCCAGGCTGGTCTTGAACTCTTGACCTTAGGTGATCCACCCACCTTAGCCTCCCAATGTGCTGAGATTACAGGTGTGTGCCATCACTGTTGGCCTGTCTAGAGTACTTTTAAATACTCTTTTTTTGTTTGTTTGTTTATTTTTGTTTTTTGTTTTTTTGAGACGGAGTCTTGCTCTATTGCCCAGGCTGGAGTGCAGTGGAGTGATCTCGGCTCACTGCAAGCTCCGCCTCCTGGGTTCACACCATTCTCCTGCCTCAGCCACCCAAGTAGCTGGGACTACAGGCGCCCGCCACCACGCCCGGCTAATTTTTTTTTTGTATTTTTAGTAGAGACGGGGTTTCACCGTGTTATCCAGGATGGTCTCGATCTCCTGACCTCGTGATCCGCCCGCTTTGGCCTCCCAAAGTGCTGGGATTACAAGCGTGAGCCACCGCGCCCAGCCCTTAAATACTCTTTTAAGTTTAATCTAAAGCATTCAAATTGCAGACAAACTTTGGTGAAAAGCATTTCTTAGCCATGTTTTCTTGCATTTGCATTAAATCAGATAAACCAGAGGTTAAGTATTTCTATTTCTCTTCTACCTGTGCTAGACCTATTAATCCAAACGCACTCATCATGATAGCAGTAGGAGCAGAAGTCTTAAGATCTAACTGTTATTGAGCACTAGCTACCAGGATCCTAATTTTTTTTTACACATTATCTTTTTTATTCATTGAGAGGTGGAGGTTGCACTGAACAAAGTTCGTGCCATTGCACTCCAGCCTGACAACGGAGCAAAACTACATCTCAAAAAACAAAACAAAAAAAAAGAAAGAAAGGAAAAGAGATGTAGATGTAATTATTATCCTAAAGATTAAGATGAGGAAATAGAGACCCAGAGAGGCGGCCAGCTATTAGAACTCAAACTGTTAAGTTTGTCTCCAGGACTGTGCTTCTTACCCCTGCCAGACTACCTACCATAGAGATATGATCCGCTCACCAAACAAACACTAACTGAAAACCTCCTGTGTACAGAGTTCTCCCTATTAGGCACATCAAGGGAAAAGATGGTCAAACCAGGGAAAAGTATAAGTGTGTCAGTTCAGGGTTCTGGTTTCCAGAAATAAATTACCTTACCTATTCAACAGCTCATTTTAGCTAATATTTGACCACAAAAGTTAGACCTTCCCTTCTGTGATGGTCAGGAATGGAGATTGGTGTTTTGTGGAGTGAGGGGCTTGCAGAGGTCATGTTAGTACATGAACTGACTGATGGGGATTTGTTTGCCCTTAAAAAGTGGGAGTTCAACAAGACACTAAAGCAGAATGCTAGAAGACTGGGACCCAGTGGAAAAGTACAGTGAAACCCTGAAAAAATCCTGCCAAGGATGAAATTTTTAACATATTCTCATTGGAAAGGACAGCATGTGGAAGGGAGGTGGTCTTTCACATGGGGGGAGATATGCTAGAAGTGAAAAATCGTGGGCATGGATTCTACGATTCTGCTGGTCCTCTGTGTGGTGGGTAGTGGGGGGGGCTCTCTTATCTCTTGAAACCTTCCTTGTGGACGCTCACTTTGATCTCACTGAAAGTGCTGAAACCTGTTCAAGGACTCATATGAAACCTACTTTTGAAGAGATTTGAAACTGTAAACTCTTAAGTGTTTGGAAAATTCAGTTTTGCTTTGGGTAGGGCCAATGCCTTGAGAACAGGTCTATTGTCATTTTACATAACATAGAAAATCAAGGTTTTGCCTCAGAATTTGCATTGGGGTGATACTAAGTGGTTCATAACATGTGATATGAGTGAAGTAGGGGCAACAATTGAATTGACTCGATTACTAATCTAAAAATTTGTCCAAGATCAAATGTGATAGCCTCTGGAAGGTATTATTTCTTTGTTGTATTGGTTTTTAAGCAGGAGGAGCCACATGTACTGGAGGACAGTGAGAGGAAGATCTTCTGTCTCCTTTGAGTGTGTTTGAGATGGGGTCAACAGTGTGCCTAGTTTCTTCTATGAGGGTGCCTGAGCAAGTTATGAAATTGGCAGGTCTTGCATTGTGATAGACACTTAAGGTTCTGTTTTCTTCTATTTGTGGATAAGGACTATTTTGAAACTAGTAATAAATAGAGAATTGAAGTCATGCATGCTACCAGCTCCATTTTAACTGGCTTATCTTCTGTATTTACTATTATTATTCTTTTCTTTTTTTTTTTGAGATAGAGTCTTGCTGTCACCCAGGCTGGAGTGCAGTGGCATGATCTCAGCTCACTGCAATCTCTGCCTCCCGGGTTCACGCCATTCTCCTGTCTCAACCTCCCGAGTACCTGGGACTACAGGCGCCCGCCACCAAGCCTGGCTAATTTTTTTGTATTTTTAGTAGAGACAGGGTTTCACCTTGTTAGCCAGGATGGTCTTGATCTCCTGACATTGTGATCTGCCCACCTCGGCCTCCCAAAGTGCTGGGATAACAGGCGTGAGCCACCGAGCCCGGCCTATTATTATTATTTTCATTGTTATTTTTCTTATGACATTGGGAGAGTTTCAGCAAAATAATAGTGGAAAGCAATATGGGTTATAGACCAGCATTCTGGCTCCTTTCTTGTCTCATCTGTTGAAGATCACTATCAGCAAACTTGCATTACGAAACATTTCTTTTTTTTTTTTTTTTTTTGAGACGGAGTCTCGATCTGTCGCCCAGGCTGGAGTGCAGTGGCTCGATCTCGGCTCATTGCAAGCTCCACCTCCCGGGTTCATGCCATTCTCCTGCCTCAACCTCCTGAGTAGCTGCGACTACAGGCGCCCACCATGATGCCCGGCTAATTTTTTTGTTTTTGTTTTTGTTTTTAGTAGAGATGGGGTTTCACCGTGTTAACCAGGATGATCTCGATCTCCTGACCTCGTGATCCGCCCACCTTGGCCTCCCAAAGTGCTGGGATTACAGGCGTGAGCCACTGCGCCCAGCCTGGGAACCATTTCTTGACACCTACACCTGGTACCAAGCTCTAGAACTACAAAGATGGATATAATATGATTCCAGTTCTAAAATTCACCAGTGCCTTACAACCAGCAAGAACAAGTGGAGAACCAGCAAGTGAGAAGTTGTAGTGGAAAGAAAAGGTGATACTCACAAATGTGCAGCTTTTCCATGTGGAGGAGAAGAATGTGGGAAAGGAGAAATGCACATTTAGGCAAAAAAAGCAGTTTAAGTACAGGACTTGAAGTAGAAAAATGTGAGGCTTATTTGAGGACAGGGTAGGACAAGAAGTGGAGTATGAGAAAAGAATATAGTTTGGGAGGGTCGTGTAGAGATGTGATGATAAGAGATGTTGGAAACATGAATGATAGCTTAGAATCATGATGGGGGCTCAGCTCTGTAGGGTGTTATAAGCCATCAAATATTTTGGAGCAGGGCTGTAATTTGAGCAGCTCTGTGTGTTCAGAGAGAACACTGGTAACCTTTTAAAAAGTTTTTTTTTTTTTTTGAGCCAGAGTCTCGCTCTGTTGCCCAGGCTGGAGTGCAATGGCACGACCTCGGCTCACTGCAAGCTCTGCCTCCTGGGTTCACACCATTCTCTTGCCTCAGCCTCCCAAGTAGCTGGGACTACAGGCGCCTGCCACCGCACCCAGCTAATTTTTTGTATTTTTAGTAGAGACGGGGTTTCACCGTCTTAGCCAGGATGGTCTCGAACTACTGACCTCCTGATCTGCCCGTCTCAGCCTCCCAAAGTGCTGGGATTACAGGCGTGAGCCACCGCACCTGGCCTTAAAAAGTTCAAGCTTGAAAAAAGACAATGTGTTCAGCAAAGTGCAGTGCGAACTTGGAATTTTATACCCTCTTTGATGGAACACATTTTCCCTTTTTTAAGAGACTTTTGAGCCCAGAATGTATGGGCTGCCTTCCTAAACATGGCTAAATCATAATGGAAAAGTTAGACATTTATTTTCCACAAATCAAATTCAGTTAGACAATGTTTAATCTTCCCTAATAGGGTTTTACTAATTGGTATTTAAACTCTTTAAAGAGTAAGCATATTTACAAGGCAGGAAATCCTTTTCTTTCAAAAATATTGAACCTGGACACTGGGAGCTGAATGGAAATATGTGTAAAATAATTTTGGACAAATGATTACTGTAATGGGGATGCCAAAAGCTTGTATGAATCATTAAAAAGTTAAATAATTGAATAGCAAAATAAGCAGAAGACATGACTAGGAAATTCAATTTTTTTTTTTTTTTTGAGACAGAATTTTGCTGTTGTTGCCCAGGCTGGAGTTCAATGGTGTGAGCTCAGCTCACCACAACCTCCACCTTCTGGTTTCAAGTTATTCTCCTAACTAAGCATCCTGGGCTGCTGGGATTACAGGCATGTGCCACTACACCAGGTAATTTTGTATTTTTAGTAGAGACGGGGTTTCTCCATGTTGTTCAGGCTGGTCTCGAACTCCTGACATCAGGTGATTCTCCCACCACAATGTCCCAAACTGCTGGGATTACAGGTGTAAGGCATCACACCCAGCTTGGGAAATATTTTTTTAAATAACATGTTCCATTAAACTATTCATAAATGGTAAGCATAGGGAAATAAGAGCTTTCTAATGCTGTTACTGGAAGTATAAGTTGATGTCATATTTGTACATAGCAGTTTTCGCACTTTGCATCCGTGGCCTTTAAAATGTGCTATATTTCTTAATATAGCAATTTTAACTAATAAATTAATTAGTTTTAACATAATGAAGCAGGGTCACTTGTCTGGGGTAAATACCAGAGGTACATCATCTCATGTCAAGGAAATCAAGTAGATGGACACACAAGAAGTTGGTTTAGGAGTGGAGGTTTAATAGGCAAAAGAAAGGAGAATAGCTCTCTCTCTTGAATCTCCTGAAAAAGAGTGGGGCACTCGAATGGGACTTCCATCCTTCAGTGAAGTGCAGTGGATTTTACAGACTGGCTTCAGGAGGCAGTGTCTAATTTACAAAGGGCTCAAAGATTGGTTAGATCAGGTGTGGACATTTACACAGTGCATGAGAAAGCTGGCTGCCCCACCCTAATCTTCCATTATGCAAATGGAGCATATGCCAGCACCTTGTTGCCTGCTTCTTACTCTACATCTGGTTTACAAAGAAAAGGGAAGATGGAGCCACCATTTTGAACATGCGTAGTCCACATGTAGCTCCTTTCCTATTGGCACAGCTGCTGGCATTTATTCATGCAAGCTTCCAGCTTGGTTATCTATGTTCGAAGCTCGATTTTACAGGCTGTTCTTTGTTAAAAAAGAGCTAATTTGTGTGTTGCTTTTTATTAGAAGGAAAACTTTACCAAGGACTTCCTTGCACTCAGTATCTGCCTAAATAATTTCTTTTTAATTCCTGTATCAATAATAATGTCATGGGGAACATTTATAATGTATTGGTATGTATGAATAAGCAAGATAGCAAACTCTAGTTGCTCTTTTTAATTTATCTATACAAACGTGTTAGGTACAAGTGTAATCTAGTTATATGCATAGATTGCATAGTGGTGAAGTCAGGGCTTTTAGGGTATCCATCACTCAAGCAATGTACATTAAAACTATTAAGTAATTTCTCATCACCCACCCCTCACCCTACCTTCTCACCCTTTCAGGCCAGGTGTGCTGGCTTTCAATGACCAACACAACAAAGAAAAATTAAGTGTTTTCTGAGACTTAGAATTAAAAATCAACCTAAGAGAAAAGATGATTCCTAAGCCAGTAAAGCATGTTTATATATATATATTTGCTTATACTCAAGAAACTTATACAGAGTCTTTCCCATGCACAAACCCCAAAGTAAAGCCAAATGATTCTATGCAATAAACATCATGGTAATAACTTCAATAAAAAAAACTTTCTCCAATGAATGTAAATTATAAAATAAAAAGAAGCAACTGTCTCTCCAGATGTGCAGAAATCAGTATAAAGACCCAGAAAGACACAGGAAACACAGAAAAGCAAGGTTCATGCTACTTTTAAAGAAACACAATAATTCTTCAGTACTATAAGAAAAAAAAAATTATTGAAATGACTTTAAAAGACTTCAAAATATAGATTTTAAAGAAGCTCAAAGATGTTGCAGGAAGTCAAGGACCCCAAACGGAGGGACTGGCTGGAGCCACAGCAGAGGAACTAAATTGTGAAGATTTCATGGACATTTATCGCTTCCCAAATAATACTCTTATAATTTCTTATGCTTGTCTTACTTTAATCTCTTAATCCTGTTATCTTCATAAGCCGAGGATGTACGTCACCTCAGGACTCTGTGATAATTGTGTTAACTGTACAAATTGATTGTAAAACATGTGTGTTTGAACAATATGAAATCAGTGCACCTTGAAAAAGAACAGAATAACAGCAATTTTAGGGAACAAGGGAAGACAACCATAAAGTCTGACTGCCTGCAGGGTCGGGCAAAAAGAGCCACATTTTTCTTCTTGCAGAGAGCCTATAAATGGATGTGCAAGTAGGGAAGATATCACTAAATTATTTTCCTAGCAAAGAATATTGATATTAATACTCTGGGAAAAGAATTGCATTCCTGGGGGAAGGTCTATAAACGGCCGTTCTGGGAATGTCTGTCCTATGCAGTTGAGTTAAGGACTGAGATATGCCCTGGTCTCCTGCAGTACTCTCAGGCTTACTAGGATTGGGAAACTCCAGCCTGGTAAATTTTTGATCAGACCAGTTCTCTGCTCTCAAACCCTGTTTTCTGTAAAGATGTTTATCAAGACAATACATGCACCACTGAACATAGGCTCTTATCAGGAGTTTCTGGTATTGCCCTTTGAAGCATGTGCTCTTTGTGACCTACTCCCTGTTCTTACACCCCCTCCCCTTTTGAAGTCCTTAATAAAAACCTGCTGGTTTTGTGGCTCATGTGGGCATCACGGTCCTACTGATATGTGATGTCACCCCCGGCAGCCCAGCTGTAAAATTCCTCTCTTTGTACTCTTTCTCTTTATTTCTCAGACCGGCCAACAATTATGGAAAATAGAAAGAACCTATGTTGAAATATTGGGGGCAAGATCCCCCAATATCTGGCATGCCAACATGGTTTTATTTTTCCTAAGTGAATGTGGGAACCCGATTCCCTTTGGTAGATGGGGAGAAATATTTATTGGTCCAGACCACAGAAATGCGTGTTCGGCTCCCTGACAATTGGTGAGTTGTCTGTGTATTATCTGGGGTAACTATGGGTCATGCGGAGTCTAAACATTATGCTTATCTCTACTATATTAAACTCCTGTTAAAACAGGGAGGAGTTTGAGTGCCCATGGAAAATATGGTTACCCTATTAGGGTGGTGGAAGAACACTGTCCTTGCTTTCCTGAAAAGGGAACATTAGATGTGGAACTATGGGATTGTGTTGGTGCAAAATTCCAGGAACTTGTCCCAAAAGGAAATTATGTTCCTGTCACTGTTTGGGATGATTTGGCCTTGGTATGTGCCATCCTAATGACATACCAATCCCATGACCCTCTGCAGTTACCACAATTTCCTGAATCTGGTGACCCTCTACCTCTTCCTCAGCTTTCCTATCCTTCTCAGCCTTCGTTATCTGCTCAGCCTCTCCCTTCACCTACTCCTCCCCCACCTGACGATGTTGAGTATTCAATATCTAACTCTGGGGACTTTGGCTTAATATCACCCCCAGATGATCTTATTTCTTTTCATGAAGTGCTGATACTTGTAGCTCCCACAGCCCCGACATGGACAGCACAGGACCATATCTCTGCTAACTCTTCCCTCTCCAAACCTTTGCAGTCTTTGCCTCTGGAGCCACCTAATGGCTCTGGGACCAAACTACAATTCACCTGCAATTCCGCAGGCACCCATCTACAGCAGCCCCTCACCCTACTGTCATTTTTGTCCCTCATCCAGTCACTTTGCCATCCATTCAACCTGCTTCTCTGTACCCTTTTTCATGCATGGACGCCAATAATCACCAGTATGCTTCTGCCTCTTCTGCTCCCCCAATGCCCCTTTCTCACAGTCTCATACCAGTCCGACTTCCTCAACCTCAGTTTCCCTTATCTACACATGCTTTTCCTGTCATTTCTATGCTGAATCCATCTCATGTGCCTGCTCTTGAAACTTCCACCCAAAGCTTATTATGCCAAAACAAACAAACAAGTGGATTACAGATGTGGGCTTATTGGGTCACGCTGGAACCTCTTAATGCTCAACGGATACAAGTGCATGAATAGGCACCACTCAATCTTACATTTTTAAAAGAATTCAAGGATGCTTGTACACAGTATGGCCCTACTTCTCTATATGTTAAAATGGTATTACAGACTCTTTGTACTGAGGTCATTCTGCTTCCTTTAGACTGGGACATTTTGGCAAAAGCTGTTCTAACTCCATCTCACCATACCTGGTGGCCAGAGGAGGCCCGTCTGCGGGCTCAGCTAAACCATGCTGATGGCATTCTAATTACTCAGGCTCAGTTCATAGACTCTGATAATTACTCTGATACTACTGCTCAATCAAGCTTTGATGCTCTCACCACGGAACAAGTAACAAAGTTGTGTATGAGAGCTTGGGATAAATTATGAGCCCCAGGCCAAGCTCCTGTTTCTTTTACTACTGTTAAACAGGGTCACAATGAATTATATCCATATTTTTTGGTTAAATTACAAGATGCTGTTCAAAAATCTGTCACTGATGAGCATGCTTAAGGTATTCTCCTTCGCATGTTAGCTTTTGAGTATGCAAACCATGAGTGTAAAATGGCCATGCATTCCATCCAACAACAAAATTTACCTGATCATGAGGTGTTGCCTGCATATATTAAAGCTTGTGAAGGCATTGGATCAGAGACCCACAAAGCTATTCTCTGGGCATGGGCCATGAAGGATGGCAATCAAACTGGCTCAAGTGATTCTTTCCTTGGAGCCTGCTATAATTGCAGTCAACTTGGTCATACTCAAAAAAATTGCACTGTTAAAAAGTTAAAAGCAGCCAAGCTGGCTCAACAAACACAGCCAAATGCTGCTACTACTGTTTGCCCACGTTGTCATAAAGGTAAACATTGGGCAAGTACTTGCTGCTCTAAGTCTGACATAGATGGAAATCCCTTGCCACAGAACCAGTCCCTCGGAAAGCGAGGCCAGTCCCAGGCCCCAATATCAAATGGGACACCTCAGACTCAGACCATGTTGTGTTTCCACTTCAAGCAGTCCCAACGCAGCCCACAGCACAAAGAAATTTACCTACAGCCAACCCAGATGGGTCCCAGTCTCTTCTTCTGTCTCAGTACAATGCTTGCCCACCTTCACAGTAGGGGGTGGGGTGGTAGATCTCTTTAGTACCATTCCTCTAAATTTACTACCTAATTATTTGCCTTTAATTGTCCCCACAGGGGTCACTGGCCCTTTACCTCAAGGTTCGGTGGGCCTGGTGTTAGGTAGGGCATCCACCTCTGCTAAAGGAATCACCGTTCATACTGGTCTCATTAATTCTGATTCCTCTAATGAGATTAAACTTATGGTGTCTGCCAAGGTTCCTGTTTCCATTCCAGCCAGTGAGTCAATTGCTCAATTACTTTTACTACCTAATATTGTTTTAAACAAAGGAGATAAGACACCGGGCCCTGGGATGGGCTCTAGCAGTGAAAAAGCCACTTATTGGATTAATGTAATTTCTAAACAATGGTCCACCTGCACCATACACTTTCAAGGAAAAAAGTTTGATGGCCTAATAGATACTGGGGCTGATGATTCTATTATTTCCTCTAATTTATGGCCTTCCTCCTGGCTTAAACATTCCACTAATATGGGACTAGTAGGTGTTGGAAAAGCTGTTGAAATTCCCCAGAGCACATTTATCTTGCCTTGCACTGACCGTGATGGTCAAAAGGGTACAATTCAGCCTTATATCACACCAATCCCCATTAAACTTTGGGGTAGAGATTTGCTGGCACAATGGGGGGCTGAAATTAATATTCAACATAACTCTTATAGTGCTCCCACCCAACATATAATGAAAAACATGAGGTTTGTTCCCAGACTCGGTCTCAGTCCAAAACATGAAAGAATTACTAAACCTCTTCAAGTTATTGTAAAAGAAGACAGGGCTGGTTTAGGTTCTCCTTTTTAATGGCAGCCACTGCCATGCCTCCTAATATTATTCCTTTACAATGGAATTGGAAACACCTGTTTGGATTGATCAGTGGCTGCTCTCTAAAGAAAAACTGGAGGCTTTAACTCAATTGGTTTCTGAACAGTTACAACTTGGACATGTGGAACCTTCTCTTTCCCCCTGGAATTCTCCTGTTTCTAGTAAAAAAGAAATCAGGCAAGTGGCGGATGGTAACTTATTTAAGGGCCATTAATGTTGTAATTAAACCTATGGGAGCTGTCCAACCTGGCATGCCTGCCCCTGCTTTAATACCTAAGAATTGGCCTCTCATAGTTATTGACCTTAAAGACTGTTTCTTTCATACTGCTTTACATAAACCGTATTGTGAAAAATTTGCCTTTACTGTACCATCTATCAATAATTAGGAGCCTGCAGCTCATTAGCAATGGAAAGTACTTCTTCAGGGAATGCTGAATAGCCCTACCATCTGCCAGCTTTATATTGGACAGGTGCTTTCACCAGTTCGAGCTCAGTTTCCCCAGGCCTATATTCTTCATTATATTGATATTAACTGCGGCCCCCACTGATAAAGAATTAATTGACTGTTATCAATTTTTGAGCCACTGAGTTACAGAAGCTGGATTACACATTGCTCAGGGTAAAATTCAACAGACACCTCCTGTTCGATATTTAGGAATGGCAGTTGATAAAGAATGTATTCAACCTTAAAATATTCAGATTAGGAGAGATTCCTTGAAAACGTTAAATGATTTCCAAAAACTTTTGGGTAACTGTTGGGAGCCAGCCCCCCAAAATCTGGCCATAAACTGGCCCCAAGACTGGCCATAAACAAAATCTCTGCAGCACTATAACATGTCCATAATGGCCCTAACGCCCAAGCTGAAAGTTTGTGGGTTTACAGGAATGAGGGCAAGGAACACCTGGCCCACCCAGGGCGGAAAACTGCTTAAAGGCATTCTTAAGCCACAAACAAAAGCCTGAGTGATCTGTGTCTTAAGGGCATCTTCCTGCTGCAATTAATTTGGCCCATCCCTTCATTTTCCTTAAGGGATACTTTTAGTTAATTTAACATCTATAGAAACAATGTTAATGACTGGTTTGCTGTTAATAAATACGTAGGTAAACCTCTGTCCAGGGCTGTCAGCTCTGAAGTCTGTGAGACCCCTGATTTCCCAATTCACACCTCTATATTTCTGTGTGTGTCTTTAATTCCTCTAGCGCCATTCTGTTAGGGTCTCCCCAACCGAGCTGGTCTCAGCAAGTGGTGTCCATTCGTAGGGGCTCCAATCCAGGTTGAAGCATAGCCAGAGCGATGGTTGGAATGGAAAACTAGCTGGAGGACACCCAAGTACTCTTAAAGTAATCCCCATGGTGTGAGTAAGAAGGGGAGCTCAGAAGCATCAGGGTAACAATGGGACAGGTATGGGGTCTGGTTCATTCCACCTTGGAACTTCTTCACATTGATGACAAGGAGGAACAAGAGTATAGCGAAGTAACAGAAGAGGTTACAGAGCATGTTTATTTGCTAGCTAAAGATAAAGTGGCAAAGAAGAGGTTCATCCCTACCCTTCTGTATCCCCTCCTTGTTATTTTGAAGAAAATGACCCCCCAGATCTTTCTTTTCCAGAGGACACTGGGCAAAAAGTAGTTGCCCCAGTGACTGTTTGAGCAGCGCCTTGAGCGACAGCTCTTAGTTCTATTCAGGCAGGAATTCAGCAAGCTAGAAGAGAGGGTGACTGAGAGGCTTGGCAGTTTCCTGTTAGAATACACCCCCCAGATCAACAGGCAAATATTATAGCTACATTTGAGACTTTTCCTTTTAAATTACTTAAAGAATTAAAACAAGCAATAAGTCAGTATGGACCAGGTTCTCCTTTTGTAATCGGACTGTTAAAGAGTGTTACTATTTCCAGTAGGAATATTCCTACTGACTAGGATGCTCTTACTCGAGCTTGTCTAACTCCCACTTGGTTCTTATAATTTAAAACTTGGTGGGCAGATGAAGCTTCCATTCAGGCTACTTGCAATGCCCAGTCCCAAACTCAAATTAATATAACTGCAGACCAACTTTTGGGGGTTGGCGGCTGGGCTGGTTTAGATGCACAACTGGTCATGCAGGATGATGCCATAGAACAGCTTAGAGGAGTGTGCATTAGAGCTTGGGAAAAAATTACTTCAAGTGGGGAAAAATACCCTTCCTTTAGTGCTGTAAAACGCGGACCAAGGGAAACATACGTTGATTTTATAGCTCAGTTACAGGACTCTCTTAAAAACATGATTGCAGATTTGGCTGCTCAGGATATAGTGTTGCAGTTATTAGCTTTTGAGAATGCTAATCCCGATTGCCAGGCTGCTCTGCAACCTATCAGAGCACATTTAGTTGATTATATCAAGGCCTGTGATGATGTCAGAGGTAATCTGCATAAAGCTACCTTGTTGGCACAGACAATGGCAGGACTGAGAGTGGGCAAAGGAAATGCTCCATTTTCTGGAGCTTGTTTTAACTATGGGAAGCATGGTCATACTAAAAAAGAATGTAGAAAAAATCAGCGAGTCAGGTCACCAGATAGGGGAAAAAAGAAAACTGTTGAGCCTGAAATGTGTCCAAAATGTAAAAAAGGAAAACACTGGACTAGTCAATGTCACTCTAAGTTTGATAAAGAAGGGAACCCAATTTCGAGAAATGCAATGAGGGGCCCATCCAGGGCCCCATTCTAAATCAGGGCATTTCCAGCTCAGGCCATTCCCTCACCCCTGTACAATGTCTGTCCCCCGCCATAGCCGGTAGTGCTGCAGTAGATTTATGCTGCACAAAAGCTGTCAGCCTTCTGCCTGGGGAACCCCCATGAAAGGTCCCAACAGGAGTTTGTGGACCCTTGCCAGTGGGGACAATAGGATTACTTTTAGGAAGGTCTAGTTTAAGCTTAAAAGGCATAAAAATACATACAGGAGTCATTGATTCAGATCACAATGGGGAAATTCAAATTGTTGTATCTACTTCTGTTCCCTGGAAAGCAGAGCCAGGAGAGCGCATAGCACAGCTTCTGATTGTGCCCTATGTAGGAATGGGAAAAAGTGAAATTAAATGTATAGGAGGATTTGGAAGCACAAATAAACAAGGCAAAGTAGCTTATTGGGTAAATAAAATTACTGATAAACGTCCTACCTGTGAAATAACTATTCAAGGAAAGAAATTTAAAGGTTTGGTAGATACGGGAGTGGACATTTCAATCATTTCTCTACAGCACTGGTCGTCCATGTGGCCAATTCAACCCACTCGATTTAACATAGTTGGAGTCGGTAAAGCCCCTGAAGTATATTAAAGTAGTTACATTTTGCATCGTGAAGGGCCCGATGGACAACCTGGGGCTGTCCAATCAATTATAACTTCTGTACCTATAAATTTATGGGGGAGAGATTTATGGGGAGCACATGTTCTAATTCCAGAACAATTATATAGCCCTCAAAATCAACATACAATGCATGAAATGGGGTATGTCCATGGTATGGGACTAGAAAAAAATTTGCAAGGTTTGAAAGAATCTCTTCAAGTGGAAAAACAAAGTTCCCACCAAAAATCAGGAAATAATTTTTGATCGCGGCCATTGTTAAGCCTCCAGAACCTATATCTTTAAAATGGTTAACAGATGAGCCAGTTTGGATAGAACAATGGCCGCTAAGTAAAGAGAAACTGGAGGCTTTAGAGAAATTAGTTGCTGAACAATTAGAAAATGGGCACATAGCTCCAACATTTTCCCCTTGGAATTCTCCAGTTTTCCTAACTAGGAAAAAATCATGAAAATGGAGAATGTTAACTGACTTAAGAGCCATCAATTCAGTTATACAACCTATGGGAGCATTACAACCAGGATTGCCTTCTCCTGCTATAATTCCAAAAAATTGGCCTTTACTAGTCATAGATTTAAAAGACTGTTTCTTTACTATCCCTTTACCTGAGCAAGACTGTGAATGATTTGCATTTGCGATTCCTGCAGTAAACAACCTGCAGCCTGCTAAGCATTTTCATTGTTTTACAGATGGGTCTAGTAATGGTAAAGCTTCTTATTCTGGCTCAAAAAGTAAAGTTTTCCAGACGCCCTATACTTCATCTCAAAAAGCAGAACTTGTAGCTTAATTGAGGTATTGACTGTTTTTGATATGCCTATTAATGTGATTTCTGATTCTTCATAAGTGGTTCATTCCATAGTTAATTGAAAATGCTCAGTTACAATTTCATACAGAAGAACAACTGATGAAAAAATCAAAAAAGGAGGCAAAATAGGGATTACAGGACAGCCCATACACAATTTAATCTAGCATTATTTGGTGAAGAGATCCGATTACAAAAGGTTGGGAAATAGGTCAAATAATAACTTGGGGTAGAGGTTATGCTTGTATTTCTCCAGGCAAAAATCAACAATTTGGATATCATCAAGACACCTGAAACCTTATCAGGAGCCAGATGCCGAGGAAGAGATTCTGGGAGGATCCCAAGGACCCCTCAGTTGCAGCCATGTTGAGACTGACACTGAGGAGGACCCCAGCTGTCACGAGCAACACCCATCGAACACAGCTACCCACCTGGGGACAAATCAAGAAGCTATCACAGATGGCAGAAGAAAACCTGAGGAAAGTGGGACAACCAGTCACAATGAATAATTTAATGGTAGCTATGATAGCAGTTATCACCACTGCAGTGAGTATTCCTTCAATAAGGGCTGGTAATAATACCTGGATGCAATCACTCTGACACAGTTACACAAGCTTTCTGATCTCAGTATTTACCATAATAACCTGCTCCTATAATTGAGGCATACCGCCCTCAAAAACCTATTTGTAAACAGGATTGGACCCAATTAGAAAAAATGAACATACTTGTTTAGGAATATTGCTTTGCAGAACAGGCAGAGGTGCTGCACAACAATTCCTATGGAATCATTATTAATTGGTCCCCTAAGGGGATGTTTAGCTTAAATTGCACCTCTCAGTCTGCGTGCCACAGTCACACTATGTCCAGATGATCTGAACAAAACAGTCAGATGGTAGAAATGATAAGTACAGCAAAAGTTCCTATTATCTGGAACCATAGCAGTATAGTGGCACCTCAACCTCAAATGATATGGCCCGCTCTAGGAGCTAAACATAAGGATTTGTGGAAACCATTAAAAGCTCTTAATAAGATCAAAGTTTGAGAAAGAATAAAAAAGCATCTAGAAGGACACTCTACAAACTTGTTTTTAGATATAGCAAAATTTTAAAAAAAAACAAATATTTAAAGCATCCCAGACACAACTGACCTTAATGCCAGGAACTGAAGTGCTTAAAGGAGCTGCAGACAAATTAGCAGCTAGTAACCCATTTAAATGGATAAAAACACTTGGAATCTCTGTGATTTCAATGATGATTGTGCTTTGAATCTGTGTTGTCTTTGTATAGTCCGCAGATGCGGATCCTGACTCCTGCGAGAAGTAGCTCACCATGACAAAACTGCCTTTGCTTTTATCTCTTTGCTAATCAAAGAAGGGAGACATGTTGGGAGCAAGCCCCCCAAAATCTGGCCATAAACTGCCCCCAAGACTGGCCATAAATAAAATCTCTGCAGAAGTGTAACATGTCCATAATAGCCCTAATGAACAAGCTGTAAGGTTGTCGGTTTACGGGAATGATGGCAAGGAACACCTGGCCTGCCCTGGGTGGAAAACCACTTAAAGGCATTCTTAAGCCACAAACAAAAGCCTGAGTAATCTGTGTCTTAAAGGCGTGTTCCTGCTGCAGTTAACTAGCCCAACCTATTGAATTAATTTTGCCATCCCTTCGTTTCCCTTAAGGGATACTTTTAGTTAATTTAACATCTATAGAAACAATGTTAATGACTGGTTTGCTGTTAATAAATACGTGAATAAATGTCTGTTGGGGCTCTTAGCTCTGAAGGCTGTGAGACCCCAGATTTCCCACTTCACAGCTCTATATTTCTGTGTGTGTGTCTTTAATTCCTCTAGCGCCGCTGGCTTAGGGCCTCCCAGACCGAGCTGGTCTCGGCAGGTAATATTAATTATTTAAGACCTACTTTAGGCATTCCAACATATGTGCTAACTTGTTTTCTATGCTGCATGGAGATTCCAATCTCCACAGTCCCAGGACTTTGACCCCTGAGGCTTCGTTGGAACTGCAATTCATAGAAGAATCCAAACTGCCCAGTGGTCTAGGGTACAGCTGTCTCAGCTTTTTCAGCTTCTAGTTTTCGCTTCATTGCACTCCCCTACTGGGCTAATAGTTCAACATAATGATTTAGTAGAATGGTATTTTCTTCCTCATTCTGTGTCAAAAGCTTTGTCTGTTTATCTGGACCAAATAGCCACCCTAATTGGACAAGCTAAGTGTAGAATAGTTAAAATTTCCAGATTTGATCCAAATTTAACTGTGGTTCCTTTAAACCAGCTTGGAGTTCAGGCCACTTTTCAACATTCCATACTGTGGCAAATTCACTTGGCTGATTTTATCGGTGTTATTGACAATCATTATCCAAAAAACAAATTATTTGATTTTATAAAAATGACTTATTGGGTGGTCCCTCGACTGACCAAAGATCAGCCCATTCCTGAGGCCGTTACAGTGTTCACTGATGGCTCCAGTAATGGAAATGCTGGTTATGTGGGTCGTACAGACAAGCTTATTTCTACCGCTTATACATCTGCTCAAAAGGCAGAGTTAATTGTTGTAATTACTGCCTTACAGTATTTCCCCAAACCTTTAAATATTGTCTCTGATTCTGCTTATGTTATACATGCTGCCAAAAATATAGAAACCAGGCCGGTCGCGGTGGCTCACGCTTGTAATCCCAGCACTTTGGGAGGCCGAGGCGGGCGGATCACGAGGTCAGGAGATCGAGACCATGATGAAACCCCGTCTCTACTAAAAATACAAAAAATTAGCCGGGCGTGGTGGCGGGTGCCTGTAGTCCCAGCTACTTGGAGAGGCTGAGGCAGGAGAATGGCGTGGACCTGGGAGGCGGAGCTTGCAGTGAGCCGAGATTGCGCCACTGCACTCCAGCCTGGGCGACAGAGCGAGACTCTGTCTCAAAAAAAAAAAGAAAAAATATATATATATATATATAGAAACCGCTACTATCAAACATATTGATAATTCTGAATTGGCTTATCTTCAAGGTTACAACAGGTGGTTCACCAACGTAGACATCCTTTCTATATTACACATATTAGATCTCACACCATTTTACCAGGACCCATGTCTGCTGGTAACCAAAAGGTAGACTGTTTGGTCTCTTTTGCAACCCAAGAAGCTGAGAAGTTCCATAATCTCACTCATGTCAATGCTGCTGGATTAAAAGATAAATTTGCTCTCACCTGGAAAGAGGCTAAGCTTATTGTCCACTGCTGCTCTCAGTGCCAAGTTTTTGTACTTCCAAATCAGGAACCTGGCATTAATCCCAGAGGCCTAACTCCTAATGATTTATGGCAAATGGATGTGACTGATGTTAGCTCCTTTGGCAGACTTTCATATGTACATGTTTCTGTAAACACCTTTTCAGGCTTTATTTGGGCTACTTGCCAAACAGGAGAAGGCATGGCCCATGTTAAAAGACGTAAGTATTCTTGCTTTGCAGTTATAGGGCTTCCATATCAGATAAAAACAGACAATGCCCCTGGATATGTTAATAAGGCTTTTGATTTATTTATGCAACAATGGGAAATTTCCCATATTACCAGAATCCCTTACAATCCTCAGGGACAGGCTGTTGTAGAATGGGACAATCACACCTGAAAAACTCAATTGTCCAAACAGTCTAAACAACAAAAGCATAATTTAACCACTCCCCACTCCCAATTACATTTATCATTGTTTACTTTCAACTTTCTAAATGTTCCTAAAGACAATACTCTGACTGCAGCTGAACGCCATTATACAGGCAAAAAAAATTCTCCCTAAATGAAGGCAAGCCAGTGTTATGGAAAAAATCCCAGACCAATACCTGGGAACCTGGAACAATTATAACGTGGGGAAGAGGGTATGCTTGTGTTTCACCAGGAGATCATCAACCCCTGTCTGGGTGCCCACTAGGAGACTCAAACTTCGTGTGAATATTGACAAAGAAAACCACAGGGAAAAGACGTCTGTGTCAGAGACCGCCCTCATACCTGGTGAGATCTGTGCCAACTCCTCAGAAACTGGCACGCAAATCAAAATGGGTCTGGTTCAGGTGGGGCGCGGTGGCTCACGCTTGTAATCCCAGCACTTTGGGAGGCCGAGGCGGGCGGATCACGAGGTCAGGAGATCGAGACCACAGTGAAACCCCGTCTCTAATAAAAATACAAAAAAATTAGCCGGGCGTGGTGGCGGGCGCCTGTAGTCCCAGCTACTCGGAGAGGCTGAGGCAGGAGAATGGCGTGAACCCGGGAGGCGGAGCTTGCAGTGAGCCGAGACTGCGCCACTGCACTCCAGCCTGGGCAACAGAGCGAGACTCTGTCTCAAAAAAAAAACAAAAAAAACAAAATGGGTCTGGTTCAATCCTCCCTAATGGCAATGGAGTCCCCTCTAACTAATCCCACTTCTCCAAACCGAAAAATCTCACCATTTCTATTAGCCTAAAAATAACATCCCTCTGTTCTTCTCTTCCTCCTTCAGCACTGGATCTCGCTTTCAATAAGTTTTACTTAATATTTCTGCTCCTTGGAGCGCCTCTGCCCGGCCACCCCGTCTGGGAAGTGAGGAGCGCCTCTGCCCAGCCGCCCCATCTGGGAAGTGAGGAGCGCCTCTGCCCGGCCACCCATCGTCTGGGAAGTGAGGAGCGCCTCTGCCCAGCCGCCCTGTCTGGGAAGTGAGGAGTGCCTCTGCCCGGCTGCCCCGTCTGGGATGTGGGGAGCGCCTCTGCCCGACCGCCCCGTGTGGGAGGTCTACCACGGAGGCCAGAAGCAATGTGAGGGCTGGACGTGGTGGCTCACGCCTGTAGTCCCGGCGCTCTGGGAGGCCGAGGCAGGTTGATCACTTCAGGCTAGGAGTTTGAGACCAGCCTGGCCAACATGGCGAAACATATGAAAAATACAACAGACAAACCAACCAACCAACCCAGCGACAACAAAACAGTTCTACCCTGGAGTTATACTCTAATTTTTTCTATTTTCCTCCCTTTCTGATCCTTTATCCAACTTTCTTTTTCTTCCTCTTCCTTCTCCTTCTTCTTTGTCAAATAGAGGATTGAGTTATTATCATTGATCCATACAAAGTCCCTCTCTCATTTATTTTCTTTAATTCCCACTCCCCATTTCTATTCCCCATCTTCCCATGTGCAAACTTCCTAATATGTTTGATATGCATCTTTTTGTTTGTATGTATTTTTAGAAAATGTTGATTGTTTTGTGTGCAAAAAATTAATTAAAAAAATAACATGGAAAAAATATATATATATTTCTCCTCCTTAAACTTTCTGTCTCACCAATTTTCCCCCACACTGACTTACCTTCTACACAAACTTATTCTTATTGGGCTTATGTGCCTTTTCCTCCACTTATTTGACCTCTCACCTGGATGGATGCTCCTGCAGAAATCTATACTAACAATAGTGTGTGGATGCCTGGAGCTACAGATGCCATTGCCCCACTCAACCAGGAGAAGGCACTGCATTTAATGTTACTAGGGGTTATAAATACCCTCCTCTGTGCCTCAGACATGGACCTGGTTGTATCCATCTACAAACTCAAGTCTGGGCTGCTTATCTTCCGGAGAGATTAGCTACAAGAGAACTGTGACATTTGGTCTCCAGCCTCTCCCTTTCTCCTTTAAGACAAATGAAAAGGGGAGCAATAGGAGATACTCCATACTTTCAATATAAACCTGTAGGAAAACCATGTCCTAAAAATTTTGAGGGCCCATCTAAAACTTTAATTTGGGAAGATTGTGTTAACTCACATGCAGTAGTATTTAAAAAAAATGACTCATATGGTTTAGTAATAGACTGGGCACCAAAGGGCTACTTAAAAAACAATTGCTCCTCTGGCAGGAGGGAATGCCTGAAGGCTGCTTATTTTATTTCTTATTGGAAGGACAAGGATCATCATTCTACTTTGTATAGGAGGTTCAGCTCATTCTTTCCCTTAAAATGGGAAGATAAGTGCATTACCTGAGGCCTCATATGAAATTCCCCATTCTGTGCCCAGAACACTCAGAACTTTGGAAATTGGCTATTGGCATGTCTGGGCTGCGAGTATGGAAAGCGGAAACTTTTCTGCCTGTTGTCACCACTGCCACCCCTCGCATCCGTGATTCTGAACCCCATGATGAATCCCCTTTAAACCCTTTTCCTCTTTTTGATGCCAATCCTCCTTTATGGGACTCTAATTGGCATTATAATTCTTCTCAATCCAGGTATGCCCCTCTACCTTTTCAGCATCCCCGAGCACCTCAGATTGCTTCATTATGGTGGAGAACATCGGGTGTTGCCACCACTGCTCCCCTCCCTCAGTATCAAGGTAGATTCGAGCATTCTGCTTTGCTTACCTCCGATCTGACTATTCCTATACAGAGTTGTGTTAAGCCTCCTTACATGCTGTTAGTGGGAAATATCAAAATTTGGACAAAAAATCAAACTGCCCAATGTATTAATTGTCATTTATACACTTGTATTAACTCCCATTTTGACTCCAGGACAAGTGTAATGTTGGTTCGAGCTCAAGAAGGAATCTGGACTACTGGTAACTTTACCCAGACCTTGGGAATCTTTCCCCTCAGTACATTTAATTACTGAAGTGTTTCAACGAATTCTCAAAAGAGCTAAGAGATTTGTTTTCACTTTAATTGCTGTGATCATGGGTGTAATTACAGTCACTGCACTGGTCACCACTGCTGGAGTGGCATTACACCAATCTATTCAAACAGATCATTTTGTCAATGATTGGCAAGCCAATTCCACCCAAATGTGGAATTCTCAACAAGACATTGATCAAAAATTAGCTAATCAAATGAATGATTTAAGACAGTCTGTTATTTGGCTTGGGGATCAGCTAATGAGTCTCGATCATCACATGCAAATGCAGTGCAATTGGAATACTTCTGATTTCTGTATCACACCATATTCCTACAAAAAGACTGATCATTCATGGGAAATGGTCGAAGGACACCTTCTGGGTAGGGAAGATAATTTATCCTTGGACATAACTAAATTAAAGAAACAAATTTTTGAAGCTTCTCAAGCTCATTTATACATTGTGCCTGGAGCTGAGGCATTAGATCAGGTCGCAGAAAGTCTTTCTGGACTAAACCCCATGACTTGGATTAAGTCTATTGAGGGCTCCACTGTAGTAATGTTTGGAATTATGATTCTCTGTTTAATTGGCTAGTTTTTAGTGTGCTGGACCAGTCAAAGAATCATGCGTAAAAATAGAGAGAATGAACAAGCCTTCATCGCCATGGCACGTTTATATAAAAAGAAAGGGAGAGATATTGTGGGAAGTCAGGGGCCCCAAAAAGAGGGACCAGCTGGAGCCATGGCAGAGGAACATAAATTGTGAAGATTTCATGGACATTTATCACTTCCCAAATAATACTCTTATAATTTCTTATGCCTATCTTACTTTAATCTCTTAATCCTGTTATCTTCATAAGCTG